>NC_139660.1:3121501-3129001 GCF_951799395.1 Argentina silus | reverse complement strand
CTGAGGAAGGAGCTTGAAAGATTGATGATGGAGGGAGAGAGGGAGAGGGGAAGACATGAAGGAAACAGAAGAGCTGAAAGCTGACGGTTTGTAAAGTTTAGTCCTGGCCCAAACAGTGGAGCTGGGTAGGGGAGATCAGCTCTCAGATGGAGAGGGCTGAGGAGAACATGTCAGACTAACCAGCAGCAGGGTGGGAGGAGGAGAACAGAGGGGAAACAGACAGACACACACACACACACACACAACACACACACAACACACACACAACACACACACAACACACACACACACACACACAACACGCACACACACAACACACACACACACACACACACACACAATACACAGACACACGGAACATGAACAGGTTGAGGGAATATTTAAATATGTACAGTATAATGTAATTATATTGAATAAAACCATTACAGAGATGCAATGACAGTTTAGGTTTACGGGGGCAGAAATGAAAGCAAGCACTTTTATCTGTTGGTGCCGTTCTAATTGGGCTGTGAAAACCGTTCTTTATCTTTAATGTGAGGTGTAGTATAATGAAGTGTGACCTATAATTCTAAAAATAATAATTCAGACACAGAGAGAGAGGGGGGGGGGAGAAAGAGAGACAGAGAGAGAGAGGGGGGGAGAAAGAGAGACAGAGAGAGAGAGACAGAGAGACAGTGTGCATGCGCGACAGAGAGAGACAGAGAGACACAGAGAGAGACACACAGAGAGAGACACAGAGAGAGAGAGACACACACAGAGAGACACAGAGAGAGAGAGAGAGAGAGACACAGAGAGAGAAAGACAGAGAGAGAAAGTGTGCACAGGCGAGAGAGAGAGAAAGAGAGAGAGAAACAGAGCTACTCGGGCGAGAGAGCAGGCTCCGTTTTAATTGGTCATCACGTTGTGCAAATGCTAAGGTCTCCTGGTGCTGTTTGAACAACGTCCCCTAACATCCATTACCGCGTGATTAGAAACAACGGCCCTCTCCTATGCTAATAGTTGCAGGAGGAGAGAGAGAGAGGAGAGCAGCAGGGCAGGGCCTCCTCCTCCGTCAGCATGCCCAATGAGCGGCCGCATGACTTATTCATGCAAAGAAATTGAAAGTCATGTTGGGATTGATTTCCATTATTACGAATCGTTATGACAACAGTGCATTCACTCGGAGACGAGAGAGAGAGGGGAGGGGGGGGAAAGTGAAGAGGATCGTCATGGCGATTCCACGGGAAGAATCCGCCGTGGCCATCGAGTGCTGGTCCTCCGCGGCGTCCTAATTAAAGAGCATATCTTGCGTGCGTCTCTCTCTCTCTGTCTGTCTCTCTCTCTCTCTCTGTCTGTCTCTCTCTCTCTCTCTGTCTCTCTGTCTGTCTGTCTCTCTGTCTGTCTCTCTGTCTGTCTGTCTGTCTCTCTCTCTCTCTCTGTCTCTCTGTCTGTCTCTCTCTCTCTCTGTCTCTCTCTTTCTCCAGCATTCCCACCCCCTCTCTCTCACCCTGCTCTCTCAATGAGTCTCCTCACACCACTGTCATTTCAGGAGTTAATTGCAAATATAATAATTAATTTACTTTTAATCAGCTCTTTCATTGGTATTGTATGTTTCTCACGTATTTCTTTTGTCCCCCCCCCCCCCGACACACACACACACACACACACACACACACACACACACACACTTCCCTCAGCCCCCCTTCATTTGAAGGGGATGAAGCCCCTGGCTGCAAATGCAGAGAGAGGAGGATGCTTAGTGTAGTGTGTGTGTGTGTGTGTGTGTGTGTGTGTCTGCGGGCTGCTGAGCCTGAGTTGAAAGGGTGGGAGCTGACAGGCGCTGTGCCTGGACCTCCATCCAGCCAGCACCTCCCTGTTCTACTGGGGTGGTTTGGCTCATTACAGCCCCAAACTGTCAGACTATCTCTCTCACACACACACACACACACACACACACACACACACACACACACACACACACACACACACACACACACACACACACACACACACACACACACACACACACACACACACACACACACACACACACACACACACACACACACACACACACACACACACACACACACACACACACACACACACACACCATCACCCCCTACTGTGAAAGAGAGCAAGACAGAGAGAAAGAGAGAAAATATGGGAAGAGAGAGATCGAGAGGGCTGGAGAGAGGGAAAAAAAGGAGGGAGAGGGAAGGACAGAGGGAGAGAGCGGGGTAGAAGGGAGGGAGAGGAAGTGGGTATAGACAAGAGAGAGATAAAGAGATGGAGAGAGAGAGAGAGAGAGAGACAGACAGACAGAGAGAGACGGAGCCAAAGAGAGAGAGAGAGAGAGAGAGAGAGAGACAGACAGACAGAGAGAGACGGAGCCAAAGAGAGAGAGAGGAGAGAGAGGAGAGAGGGTAAGGGCAAGCGAAAAAGACAGAAAGAGAGACAGATGGATAGACGGTGAGGCAGAGAGAGAAAGAGGAGAAAATAAAGAAAGAGACAGTGGGAGAGGGAGAGAAGGAGATGGGGAGAAAGGCAGAGAGAGAAAGAGGGGAAAAGAGAGAGAGAGAGAGAGAGAGAGAGAGAGAGAGAGAGAGAGAGAGAAGCATGGATGGATGCTGTGTCTCTATGCCCTTGGGTTATCTTAACCCTTTGGTGGAGAGGAAGTCAGGAATGCCTTTCCCTGCTACAGCACAATCTCAGCCACTGCACACAGTGCTATGACACACACACACACACGTGTGTGTGTGTTCCACAGAGGGGGTGGACAGAGGCAGGTTTAACCAAGCGACCTCTCCACATCCGCACCCACAGCACTCAGAGTCAGAACAATCCCCTCTGATCCCTGCTAATAAATCATCTGGAATACACACGACAGCTCGCTGGAGAGAACAGGAGTGGTGTGTGTGTGTGTGTGTGTGTGTGTGTGTGTGTGTGTGTACTGTACACGCTCTCACTGGGAGACATTTAGTCTTAACTGATACAGCTGAGCCTGGCAGCTTAAAGAGTCCCCCTGGGTTGATGGCCAGAGCGGTAGTGTGAGATGACGTAGCTTGCCGTGTCAGTGTGCATCAGTGGAGGCTGGTGGAGGTTTTCATACCATTGTTTGATATCATTCCTCATTCCATTCCGATGAGCCCATCCTCCGACTCATACCTCCACCCTGGTGTGCACTATAATGTGATACTGCAGTTGATGGAACGACATCGTGATGTCCTCTGTGGCTCAGTCGGTAGAGCACGGCGCTAACAGCGCTTAGGTTGTGGGTTTGATTCCCACTGGGACCATGTATGCTGAAATGTACGCACTCACTGCAGTGGAAGTGGGTTTGGATAAACGGCGTATGTCATGTTATGTGGTGTGGTGTTCCAGTGTGCTGATAGGATGCATGTCAGGTAATATCGAAAGGTGTGTTGGTTCCCCGTGTGGGAGATGACGTCATTAGAACACAGAGGGCACACTGGAATATCACCACACACACACACACAGGCACAGGCACAGGCACAGACAGACACAGACATAAGCGCACACACACACACACACACACACACACACACACACACACACAGGCACAGACACAGACACAGACACAGACACAGACACAGACACAGACACAGACACAGACACAGACACAGACACAGACATAGGCGCACACACACACACACGAAGAGGAAATGAAACATGAAAGGTTGAGCAAAAAAGGGTCAAATAAAAGGTTCTAAGATAAGGAGGGTAGACAATGACATCACACACAAATGAAAGTCATTTCATGTTCAGTTTTGTGTTTTTCACGTTTGCTCCTGGTGCAACACGCTTAGTGAATCAGGCCCAGAGGCTGTAGCTGGGTGACACCTGACCTGACCTGTGACCTCTAGCTAGGGGACACCTGTGACCTCTAGCTAGGGGACACCTGTGACAGTGTGACCTGACCGGTGACCTCTAGCTAGGGGACACCTGTGACAGTGTGACCTGACCGGTGACCTCTAGCTAGGGGACACCTGTGACAGTGTGACCTGACCTGTGACCTCTAGCTAGGGGACACCTGTGACAGTGTGACCTGACCTGTGACCTCCAGCTAGGGGACACCTGTGACAGTGTGACCTGACCTGTGACCTCCAGCTAGGGGACACCTGTGACAGTGTGACCTGACCTGTGACCTCTAGCTAGGGGACACCTGTGAC
This sequence comes from Argentina silus, assembly GCF_951799395.1. Lineage (NCBI taxonomy): Eukaryota > Metazoa > Chordata > Actinopteri > Argentiniformes > Argentinidae > Argentina > Argentina silus. The sequence goes on along the minus strand of NC_139660.1, from coordinate 3,124,829 downwards.
AGTGAGAGCCAGTGATAGGCTCCTGCTCCTGGCTCCATCCTCACTGATGCTGGCTGAACCCTGGGACTGAACTCCCCCCATCCCCCCATCCCTCCATCCCCGCCATCCCTCCATCCGTCCATCCCTCTTACCCTCCATCCCTCTTACCCTCCATCCCTCCTTTTCTTTCTCAAAGTACTGTAAGAACAGAACTTTGAGAAAATGGGACTGTAGACTGTAGAGGGGAGGGAGGTGAAACCTTCTTTCACCAATCCCTTCACATACAGATTAATGATTATCTTAAGGAGGGAGGGAGGAACATGCATTGGAGAAGGAGGAGAATGTCCACGGGGAGGAACCTCACACCTTCTCCTCCAATGAACATCTGGAAGGTGGTGGGGACAGACTTGGCCATAGTCCAGGCTACTACAACCTCACCACTGGTGAGGAAAGCTGCCTATTCTCATCTGAACCTGAGGAGGGCGCTGTGGTCTCAACATTTAATAGGCAGTCAAATCATTATCAGTAGGCTGCATCCACATTTGATAAGGGTTTCTGTTTATCCACATAAACAGCCCAGTGTGGGATCTAAATCTCATTGTTTAGAATAATATATGCTAATATTTTAGCATGTATAAATCATTATTATGATATTAATATGACAGAATGCCGTGATATGACTTGACTGATGTTGTTCTGGCTTACAACTGAACGATATTTCACCGCACATGAAATCTAACATCCGGCTTAATAACTGATGGAGAATCATCGTGACAGATGAAATTACAGACGGAAATGTAAATCAACAGTCAGAAACATTGGTTGAAAATAAAAAATAAAAAAATATATATATCTATTTTACGGAGGCTATTTTGTGTCAAGTAATATACATCGCAGAGTGACTAAGCAAAACAGACGTTGAGTTGGAGAGACATTTACAACAGGCAACGCCATAAAGCCAGGCAGGGACAGGGCTGTTAACAAACTGTAAAGATGGGAGATTGTGTTTTAAACGCCGGGTCATCCCAGAAGTGAGCCTGGTCCAGGCGGGGTTCTGTCATTAACATGCTGCTGGGATATACCAGCCCTGTTCTGGTCCCCAGGACTCCTGCATGAACTTGAACCAATGCTAAGACACACACACACACACACACACACACACACACACACACACACACACAGACACACACACACAGACACACACACACAGACACACACACACACACACACACACACACACACACACACACACACACACACACACACACACACACACACACACACACACACACACACACACACACACACTGTTTAATACAAAGAGGGACAGCCCTAATTCTAAGTGGTGGAGTTGTAATTCTCACGACTCAAAGGACTTCAGTAATATGAACATGATGTTATCCCAGAGTGTCCCCAGCGAGGGGGGGGGGGGAGGAAGAGGGAGGCAGGGGGAGAAGGGGGTGGAGGGGTGAGGGGGAGTGGGCGTAGCATGGCACTCTGGACATCCCTGTACTCCCCCCAAACACACACACACACAGACACACACACAGACACACACACACACACACACACACAAACACAAACACGGTTAGCCGTGTCGGCCTGGATGTTTTACGGCGCTCAGGCACAATCAGAGCCGTGTGTTAGATGGCGGTGGCGAGGCCAGACGTGTTCCGCCCAGACATCATCTGTGAGGGGGTCAAGGGTCAAGGCAACAGGAAGGGCCTAACTGGCCAATGAAAGGGCTACGGCCCCTGAGCTGCATTTGGAAGGTCTGGCCCTGCGGCTTTATAACGGACACCTGGCTCTGGGCTCACCACCCTAATGAAACACATCCAACTCTGGGTGATTACAGGGACCTGTGTGTGTGTGCGTGTGTGCGCGTGTGTGTGTGTGTGTGTGTGTGTGTGTGTGTGTGTGTGTCTGTCTAGGCCCAGTCTTACCTAAGGAGTGAGCGGCGGTGGTTTTGGAGCTGAAGAAGCGGCCCAGTCCCAGGTCTCCCAGCTTCACCACCCCCGTAGCAGTGATGAACACGTTAGCTGGTTTGATATCTGAGGAGAGGAGAGGAGAGGGGAGGAGGAGAGAGAGGAGAGAGGAGGAGAGGAGAGGAGAGGAGAGGAGAGGAGAGGAGAGGAGAGAGAGGAGAGAGGAGAGGAGAGAGAGGAGAGAGGAGAGGGGAGGAGAGGAGAGGAGAGGAGAGAGAGGAGGAGAGGAGGAGAGGAGGGGGGAGGGGAGAGAGGAGAGGAGAGGTTGCCTCAGTTGATGAAGGGCACTCTGCTAGCAACTCTGCTAGTGGGTTAGACAGACACATGCTGTCTGTGAGTGACTTTGGATATGTTTTGTTTTCCCCATCATTAGTATTAGTGCCTAGCATACTTAAAGAGTTAATAACATGGTCAGAATTCATTAGTGAGTTATGTCTCTGACCTACTTAATGAGCTCCGTCTCGGTCCAGACCCGGAGTGGGACTGGGTCTTATTGGAAGCATGTGGGCCAGTAAACACTATCCACACGTGTGAACACGGGCCTGCGTGTGTGACGTTCCACACCTCTGACCGCCCCCCGGCCCCCCCTCTGACAGCATGGAGCTACTGCAGCTAGCCTAGCTAGCACCCAATAACATCCACGGGAGACGGGAATGGAAGTGTGTGCCAGGTGTAAAGTGACCAGATTAAACAGACAGTGTGTGTGTGTGTGTGTGTGTGTGTGTGTGTGTGTATGCCTGTGTGTGTGTGTGTATGCGTGCATGCTTGTGTGCGTGCCTGTGTGTATGCCTATGTGTGTGTGTGTGGGTGTGCGCGTGTGTGTGTGCATGCCTGTGTGCGTGTGTGTGTGTATGCTTGTGTATTTGTGTGTGTGTGTGTGTGTGTGTGTGCATGCCTGTGTGCGTGCCTGTGTGTGTGTGTATGTATGCATGCTTGTGTGCGTGCCTGTGTGTGTGTGTGTGTGTGTGTGTGTGTGTGTGTGTGTGTGTGTGTGTGTGTGTTCAAACAGTACCTCTGTGCATGACTCGTCGGGAGTGCATGTGTTCCAGCGCGCTGCACAGCTGGACAAAGTACTTCCATACTGTCCTCTCCGGGATCAGCCTCCTCTGCTTCTTAAAGTGCTGCAACACACACAACACACACACACACACACACACACACACACACCACATACTTAGTCAACAACACAACACACACTTAACAGAATACATCATATCCTAGTCGTGGTATGGGTGAGCCTCCTCCAGTCCTTCCAGGCCAGACCAGAGAGGACCACAGCTGAGCCCAGCCCGCTGGTCAGGCCCAGCCCCGGTGTGTTGCCCGCTGGTCATGCCCAGCCCCGGTGTGTTGCCCCCTGGTCATGC
>NC_139660.1:3114001-3116501 GCF_951799395.1 Argentina silus | reverse complement strand
AACAACAACAACCTCTTGTCTGATGACAACAGGCCGCCCCACAAGCTGACATGCTGGCAAATGAAGAAATCCTCTATTTCTTTCCTTTTTCAGTTAGTCAGTCAATAAGTGAATCACTGCATCCAGATTGATCATGGATTGATCATTCCAGAGAGGGGGGGGAAGAAGAGAGAGGGTGGGGGGAGACATTGGGATGGAGAGAGAGAGGGAGGGAGATGGAGAGAGAGATAGAGGGAGAGTATCGAGACACACAGAGAGAAAGAGAGAGAAAGAGAGAGAGATAGAGGGAGGGAGATGGAGAGAGAGATAGAGAGAGAGAGACACACGGAGAGAGAGAGAGAGAGAGAGGGAGGGAGATGGAGAGAGAGATAGAGAGAGAGAGAGGGAGGGAGATGGAGAGAGAGATACAGGGAGTATCGAGACACACGGAGAGAGAGATAGAGAGAGAGAGATAGAGACGTGTCGCCTTGTGTCAGGGGCCGTGATGCGAGCAGAGAGAGCGTGGCCCGGGCATGCGGTGTGACACGGCTCCATGGTGATTAGAGAGATGTTCATGCTCCCGTTGATCCAGAGGAGAGGAGAGGAGAGCACAGCACATACGTCTCTCTCTCTCTCCCCCTTATCTCTCTCTCTCTCTCTCTCTCTCTCCCCTTATCTCTCTCTCTCTCTCTCTCTCCTTATCTCTCTCTCTCTCTCTCCTTATCTCTCTCTCTCTCTCTCCTTCTCTCTCTCTCTCTCTCTCCCTCTCCTTCTCTCTCTCTCTCCCTTTCTCTCTCTCTCTCTCTCTCCCCTTATCTCTCTCCCCTTCTCTCTCTCTCTCTCTCTCTCTCCCATTCTCTCTCTCTCTCTCTCTCGACGCATCACACCACAACATAGGAACAGCCAGGGAGCAGCTATGTCAACACACACGCACCACTCTCCAGCCTCTCCCTCCCCACTACTGTATAACCGTAGCCATGCTATGCTATGTCATACTATGCTATGCTATTCTATGCTGTCATACTATGCTATGCTATTCTATGCTGTCATACTATGCTATGCTATGTCATACTATACTATGCTATGCTATGTCATACTATGCTGTGTCATACTATGCTATGCTATTCTACGCTGTCATACGATGCTGTCATACTATGCTAAGCTATCATACTATGCTATTCTATGCTGTCATACTATGCTCAGTCCTCTGTGGCTCAGTTGGTAGAGCATGGCGCTAACAACGCTTAGGTTGTGGGTTTGATTCCCGCTGGGACCACATATACTGAAATGTATGCACTCACTGCCATGTTTTGCTAATATATTGCTAACATTAATGTCATTGTAGAGATACAAAGATACTGGAGAGGGGGAGGGGGGAGGGGGGGTTGGGGGGTGCTCCCTTTGGAAATGTTCAAATCATTGTGCCATGGCAGTGAGCACACATGGATGAACAGACAGAGACACAGACAGACGGACAGATGCGGGCCGCGATTGTTTGTGTGTGTGTGTGCGTGTGTGTGTCTGTGTGAGCGTGTGTGTGTGTGTGTGTGCGCCTCCCCGGTCCATGCCAGTCTTGGGTCTCATTATTCTGATTTAGCGTGGTCTCGTGTTGGTCTGTCGAACAGGGGAGAAGGCAGGACTGCTTCTTTCACACTCAGGCCTTATTAGCTGGCTGAGCCCAAGCCAGGGCCAGGCTGGTGGAACCACCACGTTCATTACCACTCAGCTTGAAGACGTTGCTTAAGAGAGACAGAAAAAGAAAAAGAAAAAAAAATTGGAGGGGGGGGGGGGGGTGACATAGAATTGAGAGAGGGACAGAGATAGAGAGGCTGTAGGGGCAGAGAGCGGAGGAGAGAGAGAAAGGGAGGAAAGAGGGAGAGAAGGAGAGAGACAGAGGGGAGAGGTTGTAGGGAGAAAGAGGCACTTAGGGGAAGAGAGCAGAGAGAGAGACATGGAAAAGAGAGGGAGAGAAAGAGAGAGAGAGGGAGAGAGGGAGGGAGGGAGGGAGGGAGGGAGAAGCTGTAGGGGAGAGCAGTTGCCTGGCAAAGTGTTGCTAAGGAGCGCGACACTGCACACCCTCACCCCTGACCTCTCCTGCAGGGTCACTCTCTCACACACGCACACACACACACACGCGCACACAGACCTGTGCATGGTGCCGCCTCATGTTGTGGTATTAATAGCAGCGACCCAGATCACTGTTCACTCCTGGAAGCCCCTGAGTACCCTGTCTGTGATTGGTCAGACCAGCCCTCTGCACCTTCACTGAGGTGTCACAGTAGCTGGGCCTAATTGGTAGCGGTGTCTTTTTTCCCAACTGTATTTTGTGTGTGTGTGTGTACGTTCACTGTTTTATCTGGCCCCCTGACCCCCCACCCACACACGCAGGCACACACACGCACACCTCTCTGATTGAACAGACAGAGGGAGTTATTGAACCTGTCAGTAATTTGTTCGTTAACATTTGAGAGCAGCAAAACCAACGCATGTTTAAGGCGGTTTGATAAATGAAAACGCTTCA
>NC_139660.1:3109001-3111501 GCF_951799395.1 Argentina silus | reverse complement strand
CACCAATGACACATGGCAGCTGAGTCTCATTAAGACCTGTGATATCCGTCCCATCTGACACCACACATACAGTTAAACAAAGACACACAGGAGAGTAGAGGCCCAGGATCTTACCTCAGCCTTCTTCAGAGCCACACACACACACACACACAGACAGACGACACAGACACACACACACAGACAACACAGACACACACACACACACACGACACAGACGACACACACTCCATCTTAACTGAACCTTCTTCAGAGCCACCGATGACATACACACAAGACACACACAGACACACACACAGACACACACACACACACACACACAGCGTCTTACCTGAACCTTCTTCAGAGCCACCGATGACACACACACACAGACACACACACACACACACACAGACACAGACACACAGCGTCTTACCTGAACCTTCTTCAGAGCCACTGATGTGTTGTCTAACAGGTACCTGGCCCGGTACACCTCGCTGAACTGGCCCCTGCCGATCTTCTTCTCCATCTCAAAGTTGGCCAGGGAATTGTGCCCCATATCCGGTTGCCGCGGCTTCTGCGAGTCAACAAACAAACAAACGACACAAACACAAACAAACAACAACAGTCGTTATGAGGGGGGAGAGAAAAACAAAACGGCACTTTGTAAAAAAAAAAAAAAAAAAAAAAAAAGTTTTTTAAAATTTAAAAAAAATAAAAGTTTTTGTTTTTTTGTCGCTGCAGTAAAACATGTTGACATCTTAAAAGGAGGGTTAAGGCGGATACCAGGGGAGGCTGGTGGAGGTAGAAATCGGAGGACGGGCTCATTGTCATGCATGGAACTCCCTGTTGTGATGAATAACCATCTCAGCCTCACTAAACAGGACAAGGACTCAGATCGTTCAGATCGTTCAGCTCTGTATATGGATTTATATCTCATGAGGGCATTAAGTCCATACTCTCCAATAAGAACATATATCTCCCTCTCTCTCTCCTTCTCCCTCCCTCTCTCTCTCCCTCTCTCCCTCTCCCTCTCTCTCTCTCCCTCTCTCCCTCTATCTCACAGCGAGGGTGGCGGTGGTGGAGGCGTTGAGGCTTCTGAAGTGACTTATGCTGGACCAGCCAGTGACAAACGCCCCCCCAGAGCTTCTCTTCTCTCCTCCACACGGGCTTCGTGTGGCGCTTCCTGACACCGGCGTCACCCAACGTCTAAAATTAAAAAGAAAAAAAAAAGCTACGGAATGAGCCGGAATTAGCCCCTCGGATATGATGTGTGAAAACACACGAGGGAGCGCAGCGTGACCTTTCCAGCCTTTTTGTAAACTTGGATCCCACCGTGGCGAGGGAAACAGGAGGTGACAGATATCAGAATGCCACATGTCACCAGTGCCTTCTGCAAACATGGCCAGGGGGACGGAGCCTCGCAGGAGAGACGGCTGAGGAAGGAAGGAGCCAGACGAGGGAAATATCACCGCCGCCGCCGCCACCGCCGCCGCCACCGCCTCCACCGCCTCCACCACCACCGTGGCCGTGAAACACAGGAGCTGTATTAGATCCCGCTCACGTCTCTTCAGTTCCCCCGTTAAACTAAGTCGGCATGAAAACAGACCTCGGGGCGAAATGAGAGGACTTTGACTCTCTCACGTACACAATGGGGGCTGAGATCACGGCTGCTACCTCAGGAGGAGACACAAGCCTTTATAACGAGACAGTTTTAATTAACACCAACACACTGACGACTACACAACCAAACATGTCTGCTGATTAGGTGACCAGATATCAGGCCCCATTTTATCTCAGAAAAATTAGGAAATTACAAAAAAAAAAGAAAAGAAAAAAAAGAATTGACCTCAAACCCTGCTGCATAATTTGTGGTCGTCAGTGAAATAATTATCAATTTCTCCAAAAACAAGATGAAGGTATGAGCAATTAAAACCTCTATTCATTGACTACATACATTGGCTACTACTACTAGCCTAATAACGACACCATGCATATGATGGACACACTCTCACACACACACACACACACACACACACACACACACACACACTCTACTAACACTGAGAGTAGCCGAGATGTACTCTAGTACCACAGGACTGGGGGGGGGGGGGGCGGGCGGGGGGGGGGGGGGGGGGATGGGGGGTGCAGATCAAGGGGCAGCCAATTTAAGCGTTTCATTGTTTTTTAAGTTGACAGCCAAGAGAAGAGGCGCGAGCCAACGAGATGCCCCGTCCAATTAACACGAGCGAGGTGTGTATGCTTCAGCATGACACCGCCATCATCAGCGCTGGCTGTCGGAGGTACTTCTGACAGTGCTCATGACACACTCTTTCACTTACTTTTGTTCAGTACAATACTGTATCCATCTGTCTGTCTATCTATCCATCTGTCTGTCTATCCATCTATCCATCCATCCATCTACTTAATGAACTTAATTAATGAACTTAATTAATCTCCTACGAAACATTTAGGCCTACACATTTCATTTTTTTTTTTCAATTTTTTTTAAGTAGAATAAAAC
>NC_139660.1:3099001-3106501 GCF_951799395.1 Argentina silus | reverse complement strand
GAGAGAGGCACCAAGGCACCAGGCAGGGGGGCACACACACCCTGAATCACCCCCCCCCCCCCCCAGCAGCACCATGCAATATTCATCACCCCATCCAGCCAGTCATCCAGCCAGTCATCCAGCCATCCAGCCCTGCTTCAGCCCGATTGTGGTTCCTCAACTCCTCTTCAATCTGCTCTCTCCCTCCTTCCCCCCCCCCCCCCTCCCTCCCCTACCCTCTCCTCCCTACCCTACCTCCCCTCCCTCCCCTCTCCTCCCTACCCTACCTCCCCTCCCCTCTCCTCCCTCCCCTCCCCTCTCCTCCCCACCTCCCTCCCCTCCCGCACACTTTAAACACACCGCCTTGTCTTACAGGCAGCTTACAGACGGATCTTAACTCTGTCAAAAATCTGCAGTGACGATCAAAATCCCATCTGAAGGCCTCACCCTATCCCACTCACTCAAAGAGCAAATGTGCCATTAAAAATGCACAACTCACTGTAGCAGCTGATCTAGTTTCCCTTATGCATATGCATCACACCTCCGGGACTACAAGAGAGAAAGAGAGAAAGAGAGATGATATCAGGCAGAAAGAGAGCTGATAGCAGGCAGAGAGACTATCCGTTCTTCATCACATTTACACTCTTTTTTATTTATTTTTTATTTTATATATATATATATATATTATTTTTTTATTTTTATATACCGAGCGGGGATTGAACCTTGGGAAAGTGTGAAATAAGATTCAGGACTTGTTGAAAGACACCCATCTGGTTGCCGTGCCGATAGACATCTGCATACTGTGTCTGCTGTCTTTTTCATTTAAAAAAAAAGTCTCAAACATTTCAGACAGCCGTAGGAGAAGAGTGGAAAAGAAACCAGGGTGTAAAAAAAAAAAAGTGTTCATGTCCCAAAAAAGTAAACCTAGGCCTACGCTCTTACCGTTGGGGGGGACGGGGGACGGGGGGGGGGAAGGCTCATTGCAATGCATGGAACGGAATGAGGAATGGTATCAAACACTCATGAGTGTTTGATTCCATTCCACGCATTACAATGAGCCAGTCCTCCGATTTCTACCTCCACCAGCCTCCTGGACTCCTACTACTCAGAATCAGAATCAGAATTCTTTTATTTGGCCAAGTATATTTGCACATACAGTAAATTGACTTGGTGAGTTTGGTGCATGGGACATAAAAAACTGTGTGTTATGAGATGCTGAAAGTAAAACCGTATCGTATTGTCAGAAACCAGCGAAAGAAATCATTACAACAGCAGCCCTGGTGGTAAGATCACTGTATCCCATCGGAATATCCAGGGAGTGCGGGGGATGCTGATGAGAAAAAAAATATTCTAATTCTCAAATTAATCATTAAAGCCTTTTTATCTGCTTTTTCTTCTTCTGCGCACAACCCAATTATCCTTAATTTCACAATTACTAATCTTAGACTAAATTAACCCCCCCCTGGCAATTTCAGTGTTAATATTCCAGTGCCCTGTGACAAAGAAAACAACAAGTGAAAACACACGCGTGCCTATTTTTAGAGCTGGCTTCTCCTGGAAAAACGTTCGCTTTCTCTGTTTACTCTGGAGCCGTATGGATAATGCTCTTTGTTTCAAGTCCATTCAATACTGATGGAGCCAGAAACATCCTTCTTGAGGAAGATCGATGGGGCCTGATGTTGGAGCCCCGGTATTCAAATCCAGCAGTGACCAGATTTGTGCCGGACAACCCGAATTTTTTATCGAACCGAAAAGAGCACACTGGGAGGTCAAGCTCTGCAGCCCTCCTGAGCCTCAATCAATAGAAACAATTCAACATTCACCCTCCCCTCCCCTCCATCCTCTCTCTCCTCCTCCATCCTCCTCTCTCCCCTCCATCCTCTCTCTCCTCCTCCATCCTCCTCTCTCTCCTCCATCCTCCTCTCCCCTCCATCATCCTCCTCTCCCCTCCATCCTCTCTCTCTCCCCTCCATCCTCCGATCTCCCCTCCATCCTCTCTCTCCCCTCCATCCTCCTCTCCCCTCCCCTCCTCCTCTCCCCTCCCCTCCATCCTCCGATCTCCCCTCCATCCTCTCTCTCCTCCTCCATCCTCCTCTCCCCTCCATCCTCCTCTCTCTCCTCCATCCTCCTCTCTCTCTTCCATCCTCCTCTCTCCTCCTCTCCCCTCCATCCTCTCTCTCCTCCTCCATCCTCCTCTCTCTCCTCCTCCATCCTCCTCTCTCTCTTCCATCCTCCTCTCTCCTCCTCTCTCCTCCATCCTCCTCTCTCTCCTCCATCCTCTCTCTCCTCCATCCTCTCTCTCCTCCATCCTCCTCTCTCTCTTCCATCCTCCTCTCTCTCTTCCATCCTCCTCTCTCCTCCTCTCTCTTCCATCCTCCTCTCTCCTCCTCTCTCCTCCATCCTCCTCTCTCTCTTCCATCCTCCTCTCTCCTCCTCTCTCTTCCATCCTCCTCTCTCCTCCTCTCTCTTCCATCCTCCTCTCTCCTCCTCTCTCCTCCATCCTCCTCTCTCTCTCTCCATCCTCTTCTTACAGGCTACAGCTCTGTTTCTCCTAGCCCGGCACGGACTAGACTGGACTGGACTAGACTAGACTGGACTGGACTGGACTAGACTGGACTGGACTGGGCCATTGAAAAGGACAGAACACCATGTGAGACATAAACCGTACACACAGGCCAGGAGGAGCGTGGCTAAGTTAGAAAAGTTGGTAATACTTCAGAAAAGTGGGACTAAGCATTTTGCTGGTCCCATGTCGGTGACTGTTGCCATAGGTACGCATAATGAAGAACGTTTCTGCTTTTCTAACGCGCTTCGTCAAGGAGAGGTGAAGTTCAGCTGCAGAAGAGACAAACTACTGGAAAGAATATGGTGGTGGTGTGTGTGTGTGTGTGTGTCTGTGTGTGTGTGTGTGTGTGTGTGTGTGTATTGACAGAGAGAAGCAGGAGGGTGGGCAAGGAGAGAAGACAGGAAGGAAGAAAAGCAGCATGCTGAGAGTCAGGCAGGTTGTAGTGAGGGAGGAAGCGAGCGAGGGAGGAAGAGAAAGCAAGGGAGGGAGGGAGGGAGGGAGGGAGGGAGGGAGGGAGACAATCGAAAAGGCAGAGACCTGAAGCACTTCCAGTCAGAATTACAATGAAACCAAACCAATTAAAACCAAAAATGAATGTGTCTGTCGATGTCTGAGAAAGAGACAGCGACAGAGACAGAAACAGAGTGAGTGAGTGTGTATGTATGAGTGTATGAGTGAGAGTGTGTGTGTGTGTGCCTATTCTGTGTATGTGTGTGAACTGGCTTAGCTGTAGCCTACCTGCGGCTGAAACACCGGTACTGCTGCCTGCTGTCCTTGTGGCTGGCCGTCCATGTCCATGGTGTCAGGAGCTCAATTCCTCACAACCCTGTCAAAAACACAGTCACAACCTCCGGTCAACGTTTCCTCAACGTTACCCCCAGACCACACACCGCACTCCTACCAGTCACACACCCCTGTCAAAAACACAGCCACAACCTCCTGTCAACGTTACCCCCAGACCACACACCGCACTCCTACCAGTCACACACCCCTGTCAAAAACACAGCCACAACCTCCGGTCAACGTCACCCTCAACGTTCCCATTCACACCGCTGTGGGGAAGGAACACGAAGCACGACCTCCAGTCCAGGAGAGACAATAGCTGTTGTACGCTGCTGGGGTGACTGCAGGGTGCCGGCAGGGAGCCTGGTGTCGTGTTGCAGTAGAACCGGATCCCCAGCCCTGTACGGACCTGACCTGACACCGTCAGTGTTGCGGAGTCCGACCTGCAGCTCAGATCAGGTTGCCTCAGGCGATGCTTGCAGCAACAATGTCGAGGCGAACCAAAGAAAGGATATGAAAGGCCAACCGTCCCGTCATAAGAAATTTCCCCAGAAATGGATGTTTATGCCTCCATTCCAAGGGAAAGGTAAACAAATTAATTAAAAAAAAGGTGAGAGGTAAAGTGGTGTGGTGAATTCCATCACGGCATGTAGGAGCTTGTTTGTTACGAGGTAATTAGTTCCTCCACTGGTGGAGCTGCACACCGCTCGGCCATATGATGAGGAGTTGCTAAAACTTTATTTCAAATCTCTGTCAGTAAGAAACAGTAAGACGCACACAAAAATAAATAATAATCTAATTCAGTCATGCAATTTGCTTCTAATTCCATCCACGGGTCTCAAACATATTCTCAAGCCTTTCTTTAACTGTCAACATATGTTGACATATCAACACATCAACATCTCTTCTCCTAAATGCTCAGTGAAAAAAAAAAAACACTTTCAGAATCACAAACACATCTTCGTATGCAAGCTGGATGCATATGCATATCATACTATTACCATACCATCACTAGCAGCACATACGCAATGGGGGGGAATGAGACAGGGGCCACACACACACACACACACACACACACACACACACAAACAAACACACACACACAAACACACACACACAAACACGATAATGCAAACAGATTAGTGTATAGGGACTCTGGAGAGAATGAAAGCGTTGATGCCAGTGACAGAGCAGAGCCAGACTAGGGCTCATGTATGTGCACATATAGTACAGGCGTCAGAATATTAATGATCCTGTCACAATCTGCATGGGCTCTGTCACACCATGCTGCGTGGTGTAGGTAGAGGAAGCACACACACACACACACACACACACACACACACTCACACACACACTCACACACACACTCACACACACACTCACACACACACTCACACACACACTCACACACACACAACTGAGGAAGGGGATGTGATGCAAACACTCCCTTGCGTAAAAGGCCATCCTCTTCTTCTGCCTGCCTGCCTGTCTGTCTGTCTGTCTCTGTCGCATTGCCTGTCTGTCTGCCTGTATGCCTGTCTCTGTCACATTGTCTGTCTGTCTGTCTGCCTGCCTGCCTGTCTGCCTGTCTCGCTGTCGCGTTGCCGGGACAGAAGTGAAAGCGAGCGCTGAAATATCCCCAGCCAATTAAAATACTGGGTACAGGAGAGTGAAACGCCACACAGCAGCCGTCTCCCTGGCGATATAATCAGTCTGATTTAGAAAGGTTAATAATGCTAATTAGGCGGGTATCTGGCGAGGTGTCGCTGAGTGACAACGTGTGTATGGAGGAGCCCTGCGTCACCACTACTGTTGTTTACTGCGGTTGGGTTTCGTTTCCTGGTTGTCTGGGTTCATTTGCAACTAAATGGCCTTTGAAGATCTTAAAAAAAAAAAAAAAAAAAAAGTGTTTGCACAACATTTCTCGAGGGATTGTGTATATTGGGATTGTTTAAATTTTCTTCATTTTTTTTTTGTCCTCGTCGGAAATTTTCATTCAAAGCTTGTTTCCCCCCCCCCCCCCCCCCCCCAAGTAGTTTATCAGCATTCAAATGGAAAGAGTTTTTAAATGAGGAGAATTAAAAATACCCAGTAATATACAGTGATGAAAATACCAGCAGAAAAAAAGCCGACTTAATCATTCCATCGCGCTTCATATCTTCTTTATAACTTCTGCTGTGCTAATGAAAGATATGAACAAACACCTTGATGAATAAACCACACCAAGCCTAACGTTTGACTGCCCGTCCTACCTAATCAATTACCTAATCAATGACGTAAATCAGTCATTAGCAAGAGGCAAAGGTTACAATGAAGTTTTAAATAAATGTAACAAATAAAAAAATACATTTAAAAAACCACTGCATTCAAGAACCTCATTAGGCGAGATTGTGTGTGAAATGTCCAGTTGCAGCCAGGGGATCTCTTTCTCTCTCTCTCTCTCCCTCTCTCCCCCTCCCCCTCCCTCTCCCTCTCCCTCTCTCTCTCGTGACTGGGGTGTTCAGAGTGGCGAGGAGTCGCCCAACCTCAGTAGCGGTTATTTCCACGTCAGTGTCCTGCGGTGGAGATGGGGCCTCCGGTGTTTCAGTAGAGATGGGGCCTCCGGTGTTTCAGTGGAGATGGGGCCTCCGGTGTTTCAGTGGAGATGGGGCCTCCGGTGTTTCAGTGGAGAGGGGGCCTCCGGTGTTTCAGTGGAGATGGGGCCTCCGGTGTTTCAGTGGAGAGGGGGCCTCCGGTGTTTCAGTGGAGATGGGGCCTCCGGTGTTTCAGTGGAGATGGGGCCTCCGGTGTTTCAGTGGAGATGGGGCCTCCGGTGTTTCAGTGGAGAGGGGGCCTCCGGTGTTTCAGTGGAGAGGGGGCCTCCGGTGTTTCAGTAGAGAGGGGGCCTCCGGTGTTTCAGTGGAGATGGGGCCTCCGGTGTTTCAGTGGAGATGGGGCCTCCGGTGTTTCAGTGGAGATGGGGCCTCCGGTGTTTCAGTGGAGATGGGGCCTCCGGTGTTTCAGTGGAGATGGGGCCTCCGGTGTTTCAGTGGAGATGGGGCCTCCGGTGTTTCAGTGGAGATGGGGCCTCCGGTGTTTCAGTGGAGATGGGGCCTCCAGTGTTTCAGTGGAGAGGGGGCCTCCGGTGTTTCAGTGGAGAGGGGGCCTCCGGTGTTTCAGTGGAGAGGGGGCCTCCGGTGTTTCAGTGGAGATGGGGCCTCCGGTGTTTCAGTGGAGATGGGGCCTCCAGTGTTTCAGTGGAGAGGGGGCCTCCGGTGTTTCAGTGGAGAGGGGGCCTCCGGTGTTTCAGTGGAGAGGGGGCCTCCGGTGTTTCAGTGGAGATGGGGCCTCCGGTGTTTCAGTGGAGATGGGGCCTCCAGTGTTTCAGTGGAGATGGGGCCTCCAGTGTTTCAGTGGAGAGGGGGCCTCTGGGTCCTCCGTCTCAGGCTCGTCCTGCTGCCTCCCACACCCTCGTTAACAGGATCAATTAAGACTGCCACTTTACATCAACATGGGGGGGGGGGATAACAAAGCTCACTCAATCTGGAGTGAGACACACACACACACACACACACACATAAAGTCAGTTTCCAGGGGTCGCCAGAAGGACACCTTTTTGGGGCTTTGATATAGCCTATCGTAGGCCCAGATACTGCATCTATTCTATTCTACATCTACTCTATATCTATTCTACTCTATTCTATATCTACGCTATTCTATTCTACATCTATGTATTCCATTCTTTCACCATGCTGTTCTACTGTAGAGGTGCATCACGGTTTCCCCTACAGCGCTGTACAGTCTATGGATGTTTCTCTCCCTTCACTTGGGTGACAGTGGGCACAAATAGCAGCAGAAACTCCAGAGGGCTGGTCTGGCGGCGGGGCGGCAGCTAAATCCCCACACTATTCATAGACACGCGTGGTAGAGGCCACATCACAGCACTGGGCAGGGAGGGCTGGAAATACACCCCAGGCTGGACAGAGGGGAGGGGAGGGGAGAGGTGGGGAGGGGAGGGGAGGAGAGGAGGCCACTAACAGGCTATTATGTTATTCCAGTGACCAGTAGCCAAGGTGGGAGCAGGGTGAAGTTGCCCCTGAGATGCTGATCTGAGATTTAGTTGAGCTTTTCCCCCCCAAATAATTAAGGTTAGGATTTGGGGAGGTTAAGTAAAGAGACACCGTAGGGAGGGA
>NC_139660.1:3081501-3096501 GCF_951799395.1 Argentina silus | reverse complement strand
TGGCCTCCGTCTCCTGACCCTTCATGAACCAACCAGCAAATTAACAACCGGCAGCCCCTTGAGTCTCTCTCATTGTGTGTGTGTGTGTGTGTGTGTGGTGTGGTGTGTGGTGTGTGTGTGTGTGTGTGTATAAATGTATGTGTCTTCCTGAGAGCCCAATTGTGTATGAGAAAGCTCATCACGACCACCCCACCTCACCCTCCCACGTACAGTACAGTACAAATGTCTGCCATTGATTGAAAGCCTCAAGTACATGCAGGTGTCAGGCTTTCTCCTCTCCTCTCCTCTCCTCCCCTCTCCTCCTCCACCTCCTCTCCTCTTCGTCGTCCTCCTCCTCCTCCGTGAGCCAGACAAGCTGGCACGAGGCTAAAGGGCCGGGCCACCTCTCACGTCCATTGTCCTGCCCCCCCCCCCCCCTCCCCCCCCCCTCCCCACCAGCCCCCGATGACTCATTTGTGGCGGGCGGGTGGGTGGGTGGGGGGGGGGGGCGGGCTTGTGGCGTGGGGGGGGGGGGGGAGGGGCGGCTTTTGTTGCGCTGCTGTCACTCCAGCAGGTGCCTTACAGCAGAAGGCACGAGCCGACGCGCTTCGTTAGCGCCGAGTGTGACCGGCGCCGTTTGATGTCCCCGTCTCATCAGCGGAGACGGCGTCCAAGGAGGACGCTAATAATCACTTGAAAGACAAAAACATTCCACTTGTGCTTGTAAAGATAAACTCCAATTTCAATGATAAAAGGATGACAGACAGTCAATGGCAGGCGACAAAGCCTGTTGGAGCCTCCTCCCTCCGCGCGTCCCCCGGCCCCTAAAGTCTTATTCATACCGTCAATTATCACAAAATATACAGCTCCGCTGACAAACAGCATTCAATAAAACATGAAAACTGAAACACATTTGGAATAGTAATGGCACAGCGAGAGGGACGCAGGAGCGAGGCAACCCGGTAACAACCCGGTAACAACCCGGTAACAACCCGGTAACAACCCGGTAACCGTTCATCGACGGTTTACGGTCGGCAGCCAAAAGTGAGACAACCCACGACGACGGTCAGGAAGACACACACACACACACACACACACACACACACACACACGCGCACACACGCGCACACACGCGCACACACGCGCACACCCAAACAAAGACAGCCAGTATCACAGCCACAGTGAGCAAAAGGCAAGAGGAGGCCTGGCTGAACAGGAGCTCAACTTTTGTTGTTGTATCAAATGTGCCAGTGCTGCCAGCCCTCGGGGGAAGTCACATGACCGCCTGCTGTGCTCTGAATAGCCCTCCTCCAGCTGACTATGACATCATCTCTCTCAAGACCAATCATATGCTGTCTGAGCCCAGGGCAAAGCCGCAAAACATACGTACAGGTTTAGACGGGTGGCATGTTACTGAACCTTCACGTTGTAATGTGTTCTATAGGCGTTATCCTAAAGGAACTTTGACAGTCTTGTGGACGCTAAGATCTGTTTTAATGTCGGGAAAATTGATTTGGAACGGTGAAGAGGCTATTACTGGGACTACGTGTGCGTTTATACAAAAATAAAAATCAACACCCTCTCGACCAATCACAATCAAGTATTCGACAAAGCCGTGGTATAAATCAAAATACACACCCTTCTCCATTATCAACATCAACATGACACATATTCACTGTGGAATTTCAAAGATATTGATCCAGAGTGTGCTTCCATTCATAGCCTTCAGATTTAACTGTTTTATTGTCCTACTTCTACAGAAAACGATGACATGTACTCTCCTCAAACTTTCACCAGATCAAAACACACACCGTCCTCTACATCAATGACACATATTCACTGTGGAATTTCCAAAGTTCATCCGAGGACCACAGGTTTGGAAGGGTTCCAATTCATAGCCTGGAGAATCACCCGTTGTATGTGAGGTGTAACAAAAGCATAGATGATTCACTGACATGTAGAATAGGGAAACGAGTAAGTCAGGTCCATACATCGGCGATGACACACACAAAATGGCCGCCGTCTTTGTGTTCTCTTAAGATCAGGAGGGCCGAAATTAAATCCTGTAATACGGTCATTACACCTCCTAACCTGACACTTAACGGTTCCATCCTCCTTTCACAGTCAACGGCCGTTCCAAGACTTTTCCAGTAAGCATGACACCGGGACCTCTGGGGAGTTGTGTGGGGTTCACCACAGTGTTGGGTGTCTAAGGCCTTACAGTCAGCCCAGTTTTTCTTCCTCCTCTGGCCTCGCCTCGTTGATAACCAGCAACAAGTGTAGAGTTGGAAAGGTTCACAGTGTTCTGGATAGACTGCGGTGAATGCTCAAGGACAAGGGCTTAATCCCCACAGACACACAAATGGGTTTAAAAAAGAAAAGAAAAAAAGATGAATGTCTGTTGGCTCACACATTATCCATTCTCTCACCAGGTGAGAGGTCACCGAACCAGGGTACTGCCTGCCTGCCTGCCTGCCTGCCTGCCTGCCTGCCTGCCTGCCCGCCCGCCTGCCCCTCCACGGCCCAACCGCATTACTGACAGAACTGAATCAAGCTTTGGAAATAGAAACAAATTGACTGTTTGGCAAAGAGGAGACCTTGGCTGGAGCAGAAGCAGCCTGTTCTGGCACCCGGGCTTGTGTTGTTGTTCTGTAACCTGGTATGTTGTGTAGCCTAGCCTATTTGAAGCAGGAGGAGCCCCCTGGCCCTGGCCACTGTGGGCAGGAAGAGTCCCTGGGGATTAGGGCTGTGCTTGGGGCCCCATGGCTACATTCACAGCCCCTCCACACCCCCACCCCCACCCCCACCACCACCCCCCCCCCACCACCACCCCCACCACCACCACCACACCGCCCATTCCTCGCCATCTAATGAGGGTTTTGTTTGTTAGCCATGCCGCTGACCGCCGCCAAATTAGCTTCGTCACCTCTGGAGCCACGATGGGATGTGACAATTGATACCACGGGGCTAGGCTAGGGCTAGGCTAGGTCCCCTCTGTTAGACTGGGCTGGAGGGCTAGCGCCCCGCGGCGCGGCCCCCGCCACGCGATAATGCTAACACGAGGCTACAGACCGGAGCATCCTCTCCCTTCCCTTTTCGTCTGTCTGTCTGTCTGTCTGTCTGTCTGTTCGTGGTGCGAGCGTCTGGAGGCGAGGAAGACGATGACAACTCATTCCGCCGCTCTGCCAATCACCGCGTGTGGAAGAGAACTCATCTATTTTTATTCATCACATCTTTGAGACGAAAAGGAAGAAAGAAAAGAAGTAACATCTGGCGCGTGGGGTCTGCCTTCCCCTCACTGAAAGCAATGGTTTCTATCGCGTTCCCTCGATGCAGCCTTCCCCCCCCGATAGTTTCGAACAGTTAACTTAAATCAACATTAAAGTTCGTATGAAACGAAATGACAAGAGCAAGATGTCCAAATCATTAGTAACGTGAGAGGAACGGTTCCCAGGCATGTCTCGTTACATAGCTGAGCGCAGACGTGGGCCGCGAGGCAGTTCACGGCAAGCTAACGGGCCAGGGCCTTCTCACCATCACCGCGGCTAGCCGTGGAAACAGGGCCCTGACCCAACAGAACCCAAACCTGACCCTCACACTGAACCTCTGGGAACAGGGCAGAGCCGAAAGACGCGCACGCACGCACACACACACACAGGACAGAGTCGAAAGCGCACACACACACACACACACACACACACACACACACACACACACACACACACACACACACACACACACACACACACAAAACCCCTGGGAACATGGCTCCACAGAAATCAAGCGTGGGTCTGGCTCTGGTTCTGTCTCAGCCTGCTGTGGGTTCTGTGGTGGGCCCTACTGGCTTCGACAACCACACTGACATTTAACCAGATCCAGAGCAGAGCTTTCCAATCATGGGTCGAATATGATGTCTGTGTGTGTGTGTTTCTGTGTGTGTGTGTGTGTGTGTGTGCGTGTGTGTGCGTGTGTGTGCGTGTGCGTCATGTAAAATTGTTGATTCTTGGAGTCAAGGGCACTGAACCTATCCTTGTGTTTGAGAGCATATCTGTGCCAGTCTCTTCTGATGAGGTCATTGACTGGAAAGAAGGGGATTGGGCACAAACTCACGCTGACACACAAACATATATACACACAAAGATATACACACATACACACACTCACAGCAACACACAAAGACACACACACTCACAGCGACACACACACTCACAGCGACACACAAAGACACACAAAGACACACACACACACACAGGAGTAGTTGTGTGTTTATTCTTACTCCTCCGGCGCCTCAGCCCCTTTCGCATGAGTGCATCACCCTGTGCTCCCGTGGTGAGTGTGTGTGTGTGTGTGTGTGTGTGTGTGTGTGTGTGTGTGTGTTTTTGTTTGTGTGTGTGTGTGTGTGTGTGTGTGTGTTGGGAGCAGACAATCAGAGAATCACACTTCCCCTCCTCCTCCTCGTCCTTGTCCTCCTCTTCCTCCGTCTTCCCTATCCCCCTCTCCCCCTCTCCCCCGCGTGCCCGCAGGGACTTCCCTTTTCAGCTCTGGAGGAGAGACATCCCGGCTCACCCCACCATGGTACCAAGACGCCAGACAGATCCCCCCGCCTGCCCTGACGCTAGTCTACCCAGAGACACACATCTGCTAAACTCACTAGGTCTCACAACCTCCTCACAACCTCCTCACAACGTCCTCACAACCTCCTCACAACCTCCTCCCAACATCCCCTCTCTGCATAACTCACCATTATTCCTGGAACCCCTCTCTCCATCCCCCCCCTCTCTCCATCCCCCCCCTCTCTCCATCCCCTCTCTCCATCCCCTCTCTCTCTCCATCCCCTCTCTCCATCCCCCCCCTCTCTCCATCTCCTCTCTCCATCCACTCTCTCTCTCCATCCCCTCTCTCTCTCTCCATCCCCCCCCTCTCCATCCCCTCTCTCTCTCCATCCCCCCCCTCTCTCCATCCCCCCCTCTCTCCATCCCCTCTCTCCATCCCCCCCTCTCTCCTCTCCATCCCCTCTCTCCATCCCCTCTCTCTCCATCTCTCTCTCTATCCCCTCTCTCCATCCATCCCCTCTCTCCATCCACTCTCTCTCTCCATCCCCTCTCTCCATCCATCCACTCTCTCCATCCTCTCTCCATCCCCTCTCTCTCTCCATCCCCTCTCTCCATCCATCCCCTCTCTCCATCCTCTCTCTCCATCCCATCCCCTCTCTCCATCCATCCACTCTCTCCATCCACTCTCTCCATCCACTCTCTCCATCCACTCTCTCCATCCATCCCCTCTCTCCATCCCCTCTCTCCATCCTCTCTCTCCATCCATCCCCTCTCTCCATCCACTCTCTCCATCCACTCTCTCCATCCATCCACTCTCTCCATCCCCTCTTTCCATCCCCTCTCTCTCCATCCCCTCTCCTCCTAATCCCCCTCTTCTTCCCTCTCCTCATCCTCATCTGAGGCATACAGCACCACTTAAAGAGATGCTACAGGATTTGTGGACGTTCAGCCACTAGTTCTAAAATTAGCGCTCACGAGCCAAAAACAGGTCCCCGAAACACAGAAATATTGTCATGAAATGACCTGATTGGACAGAAAGGGGCATAACGTCCCACTCCTAATGAGCAAAAGCTTATTTCGCTTATGACGTTTTATTGGCCTTAAACTGAGGACGGTGTCGTCCAATGAGATAAGAAATCGATTGATGTTCTATCATGAACCATACAGTCAACACTTAAGCCAAAATGTAAGGTTAAGAATTAGCAACAGAAATCCTGTAGCATCTCTTTAAGAAGGCCTCCTGAATGTTTTATAAGACACAGAAACAGAGGAACAGTCTCGTTTAGTAGGAAAAGGGTAATCTAGTAATGTGGTTGGAGGCAGCAGACACTGTAAAGGCCATGGGCTGGATTCTGAACACATGAAAGTTACAAATGTAAAATAGATCCAACACTTGACCTACAAGGTTAAGGTTACCAGGCTTAATTAAATGTATCATATTGAGAAACACTTAATTAATTCATTCACCTAGGAATTTCCCAAGCCTCAAATTTGAGACAAGAGACAAATTTGCAATATTGAACTGTCTACGAATTATGCTAATCTATGTGCTTGCATTATAACTCTTGCATTTTCTGCCCTTTAGGTAGATAGAGAAATAAAATCTTCATTATACAGAATTAGCAACAGGCTCCCAGGGACATTGGAGAGATCTGCATTCCAGAACAGACTGTGTTAATTTATGTTGCACACCGGAGAGATACAGAAATGATACACTGAGATGAAGTCATGCCAATTCACACACACACACGCACGCACACGCACGCACGCACGCGCACGCACGCACGCACGCAGAAACGCACACACCCTTCAAGGTTTTTAATTACAGACTACCTTGGTCGCCTCCAGTCAATAATAATTTCTTTCAACTAACAATTCAACAGGTAAAGCCAATATGCATAATAATACCACAGTCTAGTAAACCCACAATGTAACGGAGGTTCAGGATTAATCTGTATCCATGTTGGCAACGAATACATAATCTGAATATATGCAAATGAGAGAAAGTGACAGTTGCTGAAGCTGAAAGAAGAGAGAGAGAGAGAGAGAGAGAGAGAGAGAGAGAGAGAGAGAGAGAGAGAGAGAGAATAGAGAGAAAGAAGAGAGAGAGAGAGAGAGAGAGGGAGGGGGGGGAGAGAGAGGATGATTCTCTCCACAACAGGGGGAAAGTGCCAGGCCTGATACCAACTAGAAAGGTCTTCCCACATTATAATATTAATATTAATGAGACTTCCTGGGCTTTTTTTTGCCGATTTGAACATGAAAAACTTGAAAAGCGCAAATTCCAGGAGTTCCGTTGCACAGTTTGACCCGGAGCCACACAGACACCAAGCGTGACAGACTCCCTGTTCAAAGAGAAGGGAGCCGCTTTCATCAGGGGATCCTTTTTTTTTTCTTACTGCGACACCACCAGCCCATGCCATCTGCCTTCTTCTAAAAATGGTAACTTCAAGATGTGCGCACCGTTTTTTAGGAGGCTTCACAAGGCCTGAAAAACAGGCTTCACTCCTCTCTCCGACTCCACTCGTCCTGCTTACAGCCAGCCGCCAATATTCACCGTTAAACTGTCAACCAGGAGCTGGCCGCCCGCCCAGCACTCAGTATGGTGGCACAGCCACCCCCCCCCACAAACACACACACACTACCTCCCTCCATCCGCCTTACCATAACCCTACATACCCTACGCCCACAACCAAACTCCACCCCCCCCCACCTCCCCCACCCCCCACTAATGCCTACTCCTGCTCCATGCACAGTAAGCCCACACCCCCCCCCCCACCTCCCATCCATATACACAGACACGCACACAAACACACACACACACACACACACACACACACACACACACACACAGTTAAAGAACGGCTAAATACCCCGCTGGCTCCTGGGCCTGGCTTCAGACATCAGTAAAATATTTTTATTCGCTGCCCCACAACCGCACCACACTGGCAAAGGTCTCCTGGCCCCAGCTTGGCATGACTTCTGAAGGAGTGCCATGGCTGCTGCTGCTTCCTGCAGCTCCCAGCGTGGCCGGGCTGCCTAACTCCCACTGACGGAGGGGCTGAGAGAGAGAGGAGCCCCTGCCTGGCTCGGAGACCCCCAGGACCGGAGGGGGTGGTGGTGGGGCTGGGGCGCCAGAGGAGAGGGTGCTCTTATGGCTCCTTCTTCCTCCTCCTCCTCCTCCTCCATGCCTCCAGGCATTGACCACAGCCCCAGTGTCCCAGGCCAAACCTAGGACCTGGGAGCTGAGTCGGGTCACAAACACGGGGGCAGTCCCTGGCACTTCAGTCAGGCCCGGGCAGGGAGGGTGAAACATTCAGGCAGACAGCCTTTCAAAACACGCAAGCGAGAACAGATGCATCCTTCACTAGGCCTATATCTGCCTGGAGTCCCATGTGAAACATTAAGACTCATTTGTGGGGAGGTTGGAACAAACGGCAACAGCACAGTCAGCAAGCGCTCCATTTGGAGAGATTTTAGTTCCCTTTTTTTTTTTTTTTCCCGCAGAGTGCAAATTCACTCTGTTTTAGTTGTCTCGTCTCATGACAAATACATACTGTCGCTGTCACTGCTGTTGTGTTTACAGTGGCATATAGCATCTTGTAATTATTCCATGAAAGTGAATTTGTGTCCTGGGGGATTTTTAGTTTGTGTGTACGGATAATCAAAAGAGATGCAGCAGACAGGGAGAGGGGTCTAGGAAATCTCCAATAAAGGCAGTTCCTGCCTCCGCTTTTCTCTGCGATCCTTCGAGCACAGTTCAACATGGCTCGGGCTGTTGTTCAGATGACAAGCCTGTGCCACGCTTAGAGAGATACCCCCCCCGTAACGTAAACACACACAACTTTGCCCACGGTCAAACTCATATGTGTGAGCATACGCCAACAGATAAACAACAACAAAATGACGAAAAATGTATACGAATCCTATACCATCATCTATACCTTCATCTATACCATCATCTATACCATCATCTATAGCCGAGGTGACTCGTGCTATAGCCCGAGCAAGAGAGAAAGGAGAATATCTTCTCTCTCCCTAATAATATCATAAGTACCTGAAATATTTAAGCCTGGTTGATTATGTACAATTTCTAGTAATATAGCGTAATTACTCCAGAGGAAAAATGTTAACAAATAACATCCTTTTAATTCCTGTACAATCGGTTGAAATACAGGAGTGCCACACACAAGACTGCTAAAGACTGAAAATAAATTTTAAAAAAACATAATATTTTCCAAGTTCCCTTCAGAGTGATCTAAACGGCTGGTATTGTGTGGTCATGGCTTTGGCACCAAAGCCGCTTCTCAGACTTGAAAAGGGGTCAGGGGTCAGTAATTTTGTGTTTGCATGTCTTTGTAGTCTGTTTTCCCTCAGAGCGCAGAAGACCCTGATGAGAAAGGATCAATGTTTCTGAAAATTGAGCACTTTCATATGAAACAAGGAGCCTGAAGGCGTCCTTGAAGGACATTGAAACCTCTGAACAACACTGACCCTCAGAACGCAGAGAAAGAAGACGAGGAGACTCATTCCTCAGACATACAAAATACTGATAGGCCATGCTAGCCGTTTGAAGGGAAGAAAGACCTTCTCCTAACACCCCACCCAAAAACAGAAGCGTAGGCAATACAGAGCTAAAAACCAACTCTAGGCTTATTTAGCATTTTAATGAAATAATAATTTGGTACAAACTATACTATTAGGCTTCTGCTTCTAATAAAAAAGCAGCAAATTGCCTTCTATAGGCCTGTATCATTTCTGTAGCAATCCAGGCCACGCTCTTTGACATCATGCAAAAGACAGAGTTTAATGTAGCTCAAAAAAATTGCCTCAGGAAGCTTCTCCCGTCAAATGTGCTTTGAGAAAAAAAAAAAGAAAAAAAGAAACAACAACATTTTTGTGTTATTTGTAAAAAAAAGAAAAAAAAACTCCCCAAGGCACGATGACTGTAAAAGTGGTCAGATGACAAACGTCACATCTGATCATTAATCCGGTACAGGGGCCGGCTGCCAGGCAAACACAGGAAACTCTCTGAGGGGAGTACAGATATTTGGTCAATTCCACCGTGATAAATCACTAGGCCTACTTGCACAACAGGGGTGGGACATTGCTCCAAAATGATAACAAGCTTTTCTGTCACCAATTCATTCAGTGGGTCATATTTCTATAGATGCTGGGTTAACGCATTGAGGCCTACAGCCTGATCTAAAATCATACGAACAAAAAAAGACATAAGACATTAAACACAAGAGAGAATGCAATAGGCCTATACAACACAGTAGGCTTACTGTATATTGTATTATGTCTTGTGTTTAACAATAGACACAATAAAAGTATACCAGTAACCTACTTAACGGTGCAACAAGGCACAGCCCAATCAGGACATGTTGCCAAAGGCTGTCAAAAACAATTCATTTCTCATCACCAATCAAAAACAAGGTTACTGGCAGCACTTCCTAAACGCTACAACCGTTGACACTCAACTCCGTTTGATGAAAGCGCTTGGCAGCCATTTACTGATCATCAGGTTTCTGACAAGTTCCTTGATAATCTACTTCACAGAGGCAATGATCTCCATCACCTGAAGCTGGCAGAGTGAAAGCTCCTGTCTTTGAAGGAGAGAGAATGTGGCAACCGGGGTGAGTAATAATTAGGTCAATAGGATACGATCCCACTCACTCCTGAATCATCCCTGTGTCCTGGCCAACTGACGGAATCATGCTAAACATTTGCCTGTGAGCTCATCGCCTTCAATGATGTGCCTGACACAATGTGTGACCCAACACACCTTTCAGAGTCTGTGTCATTACCTCTGCCGTCACCTACTGGTCTAGACAGAACCAAGCCTTGCATTCCAACACTGTTTTTTTCCAGTCCTTTTCGCTGAAATCGTACAGTCGTCCACATTCCCCTACAGATTTAAAACGAGCTCTTACCAGACCCTATGCTTTTAAATCTGTGTCAGGGAGCGTACACTCCTGGGAGAAGAGAAGGGAGAGTTGGGACGCAGGGAGTCTCTTCATGAGTGAAATAAAGTTACAAAAGTAGAAGGAAAACCTCCGCCCACATCAGTAATCATCTAACCACTTCAGTCCAGCACAAGACAAGTCATACATCACACACACAACATTTCCAAAGGCAATCAATAGTGAATCAAAGCTCTGCCAGTTCTCTGCTGCACACAACTGGGCCATGTGAATGACTCAGGCCAGGGCCTCTCTTCTGTGTACAACACTGTAGAAAACACTGTCCTCATCAACACTAAGACGAGTACATTTGTGTTTCTATTTATATAGCTAAACTAGTTTAGATGAGTTGGCAAAACGGCCGAGCATGTCGTGGATGTCTAAGCGTTAGCTGGCTAACAGCAGAAGTAAAACTGCAGAGAGTGTGGTAGCAATGAGCTAGCCATGTCAGGCTAGCCTAGCTCGTACAGCAGCAGCAAGAAAAACAGCAAGTGAGGTCACACTGATGTGTATACTTTAGAAACACAGTCGAGGGGTCGGCTAAGACTTCTCCGAACTAACTTAACTTTCGCATACGCGGTCGCTAACGTGGCTAAGGGACAGCAGACGCGTGTGCTACAGCAGCTAGGTTAGCTGAGGCTGGACTCACCAGGAAGTGGGTTCTGTCTTCACGGTGAGTCTCTGGATGGTGATGGCGGTTGTCTTTGCTCTGCTTTACTTTTTTTTCTTTCCAAGGTCGTGCTGAAGTGGTGAGTTCTTGAGCTGCTGGTACGTGGCACCGTTGCTTTTGTGCTGAAACTTTTCGGAGGAGACCTCTGTTGTAAAGAAACGTATCTCTAATGATAATAAAGTGCTAACTGCGTGCGTGTTGAGAAAGCAGCCGTCCTCTCACCATTCCTGACCCGTGCCAGTAATGTAAACAACCCAGCATTCCCGGAGCGGAGCGGAGGGGCGGGGCGAGTGTCAGAGAGCAGAGCGCTGCTGTCAAACCGCGGGACGCAGGAAAACTCTGGTCT
Source organism: Argentina silus (assembly GCF_951799395.1). Taxonomy (NCBI): domain Eukaryota; kingdom Metazoa; phylum Chordata; class Actinopteri; order Argentiniformes; family Argentinidae; genus Argentina; species Argentina silus. The sequence continues at coordinate 3,084,987 of NC_139660.1, read as the reverse complement.
CACTGAGATCACTGCAGCCCAGGTCGGGCACGGTGCAGCCCAGGAGCCCAGGTAGGGCACGGTGCAGCCCAGGCAGCCCAGGTAGGGCACGGTGCAGCCCAGGTAGCCCAGGTAGGGCAGCCCAGGTAGCCCAGGTAGGGCACGGTGCAGCCCAGGTAGCCCAGGTAGGGCACGGTGCAGCCCAGGTAGCCCAGGTAGGGCACGGTGCAGCCCAGGTAGGGCACGGTGGGTGCATACCTGCAGTCGGTTATATTTCAGCCTAAACAAGGTAATTAGCAACTCCCAGATTTCTGCTAAAATATTACAGCACCATGTCATGACTCAACTAAACCAATTATCTCCCAATCAGAGGAGGAAAGTAACAAATTACAATAACTCTCATTGCTGTAATTGAGTCGGTTTTTCAAGGATTTGTACTTATTTTGGTGTTTTTCAAAGTCGGTAATTTTACTTTTACTTGAGTATGTTTTATATTCTACTTCTCTACTTTTTTTTCATCCATTACAAAGTACATTGTTATTCATAGCAGAACCATACCAGCATTTGCTGGCCTCTGTTAAGGGCAGGTTTTTAGCCCCAAAAATAGCAGTGTTGCCAAAACTGCGCTCAGTGTGCCAAATCATATTCAATAACGAGCACAGGTCCTAAACAGGCCAATCAAATCAAACCGTGCACAAAATCCGAACGATGATCGGTCATAAGATTTCAATGATGAGGAAATGCAATAATCAAGGTAAAGTTTTAATTTTGAAAGTAACGCCAATTACTTTTACTTGAGTACTTTTTAATGAGCTACTTTTTTCACTCTTAGTTCAGTTGTTTCCGAGACTTTACCTTTAACTTTTACTTGAGTAAAATTTCACTCAAGTATCCTACTTGAGTGTACTCTTTCTACCTTATTACAGTGATGCTAATTATGGGAGTTTAGAGAGTTGAAAGTTAAGTTTAGCCTGGGTAGTTATACAGTGGACATTCCACACCCCAATAGCCTAATGCCCTGTCTATTAGGATTCACTTACAATGTTATTATAAGAGCAGTCTGAGCTTCAACTGTATGTCTGCATTCAAAGCTTTGTCCCATAATGTTAATGTTAATACTATGATTTATGCACACACACACACACACACACACGCACGCACCACATCCTATCTTTTCCTTCTCCGTCTCACCCTGCCTCCCCCACACTCAAATCTCTCTGTCTCTCTCTCTCTCTCTCTCTCTCTCTCTCTCTCTCTCTCTGTCTGCCTTTAGCTCTGTCTTTCTCACCGCAATATCATACAATTATGATATTAAAAAACATTCGGTCATTAAATAAGGTACAAACAAATAGACAATGTGAACAATTGCAATCAGTCAGCTGATACAGTGTTGGTATGGCTATAGAACTTTGATTTCAGCCTGACAATTTATACAACACCGCCAATACAGCTCACACACACATCTGTCTTTCTATCCTCATTGTTAATAATCAACAAGTTATGTGGAAGAGTATTTTTTCTCCCTACTTCAATAGCCTTTTTGTTAACCTCGCAAATATGGAAAAAGAAGAAGCCTGGGGTGTAGATTTTTTTTTTTCTTTTCTTGAACAACAGTGGAAGATTAAAAGAAATGTCTCAGGGAAATCTGTCAATTCTGTTGGTGAATAATGCTGTGTGGAATTTAATGGCATGAGTTATATTGGGTTCCCCTACACCCACATTTTCTTTCAATAAGATCAATGGTGCTCAGTGACAGATAGGGACCGTCTTTTGTATCTTCAAATTTCAGGTTTCTGAGGGAATAATTAGATGGGTGGATGAAAAGTAATGCATCAGTCTGCGAGGGGAGCTGCACCAAGAGATCTTCTGGTTCAACACGAGCGCCTGTTTGGTAGAAATCTGTTTAATAATCGTGTTGGATTTCTATTGTTCTAAAAGTGGCTCTGCACTGATCTGCATTAAACCAATGGCAAACTTCTTCTCTTTTTTTTCCTCACTGATATTGTTTATTTAGCTGTGAGGATTTTTTCTTCTTTGATTTTAGGCTTTTTATAGTGTATAGATTGTCTTCTCTGTCACTTTCTTCCCCCTGCAAACTTTCAGGTGCCTTTGCCAGGAATGGTAGGGAACTAAGATGGAATGTGTTCTCCTTCCGAGCGGAGGGCTGGGGGCGGAAGGTTGCTGCAGACATTAGATTGGCACATATTTGATAGGTTTATTTCCTCTTGGCTCACCTCTGCTTGAAGGAGACTTAACCAAATATCTGTCTTAGTCTCAGAGTAGTAGTTTCTTACACAGCATTAGTCTACAGGGACCACAATGCAAACATTTGTTGTCAGAAACAGAAAAAGATTGTATTTGGTATATTGGTCCATCCTTAATCTACTTTGAGTATGATCAGGTCTTTAGATCATCTTGTTCTGACCTTTTAGAAAGAAAACACAAAAACAGAATTTTGTGTAATGTGAAATTTGCAACAACATATTCGGTAGAAATATACAAAAAATATCGACACGTTAGTTATCTGACACATAACACATTGTCTGGTTATTAACTTAAACAAATACAGCACTTGCAATGTTTTTATTTATTTATTTCATTGTATTTATCCTTTATTAAACAGGTTATATAAAATATCTTTTGCATGAGAAACCTGTTCATAAAATCAACAATTCCAACAATTGTGTTTTGTAACAAATGCCAAACAATAATTCAGAGATCATATTTCTGCTTAGTTTTTTATAACCCATCATGATTTTGAAAACACTACATCATCTGCCGTTTTGAAGTTGCATACAATATTTCACCTTTGAAAAACAAAACATGGTTTATATCCTAAAAGAAAAATAATAATGTTTTCTAATCTTTCAGGATCTTTTGTTTTCACCTTGTTCTTGCCCTGGGGTTGACTCTGACTGCAGTGTGAAACACACAGGAGCTGCAGTCAAAGCTGCTGTGACAGAGAGCACACTTCAGAGAGCCAACAGATGGAGTGGATAGGAGCGCGTGCGTCCTGGAGGTTTACCAGGAACAGAGAGGTGAGAGTCAACGAGCATAAAGATGACCTGTCACAGTACAGCCTGTTCCATCAATGCAGGCAGCCTCTCTATTGTCATTCTCCTACAGAGCTATTTTTAAAAGTAGGGAAACAGGAATGTGTATGAAATGTTATTTCCTGATACCCAGATGAACTTGGAGGCACTGTGAGTGATGCTTGCATTCTGATTTATTCAGTAATGAATGTGTTGTTGTTCAAAGAGTAATCGCACCCACAGTTATATGGTCCCTGATAACTGTGTTTTCAAGGTTGTTTGGATGTAAGCCATCAAAGGCCGACTGCATGTAAATACTAAATAATAGCACTGAAAGAAGAAGAAATGAAGCTTTTCATCAAATGTGTATGGAGAACACAGCCACAGGAGAGATGCTCTGTAGAAATGTGAAGGACAGGACAGATACAATTTATCATCCTTGACAAACATAAGAAGTTATTTTTCATATAAGCTG
>NC_139660.1:3036501-3076501 GCF_951799395.1 Argentina silus | reverse complement strand
TCCCCCTCTCTCTCTCTCTCTCTCTCTGTCTGTCTGTCTCTCTTTCTCTCACTTCATCTCTCAGCCAATCATTCGTGTTTTTGGTCTGTTCAGTGGCAAGTGTCCGTAAAGAAAGCATAAATATGGCCCAAAAGGAGAAAACATGGAGGATGATATTCCCGCTGGCTGCTCCTAACATCTCCACCTATCTGAGGTCATTTGAATGTTTATGTCAACTAATCTGCAACCCTCATTTTCATTTTCCTCTCCTCTCTTCCCTTTTTCCAAATCCCATCGTTACCCTGAGCAACATGATAATAATAATGCACTTTTCACTGGGCTGTATATTGTCACTGTGCAATTGAATTTAACAGTTATTCTACGGGCACGCTGGGTCCAAATACATTAGTAGTGGGAGTTTTTTCCATTTGAATATTGTTAAGCAATGAGGTCAACAGTTTTGTAAAAGTGCTCTATCATGAAAACAATCAATCAAAACAGTGCCCATTAACTGTCTGTGTCCCAATCAGAATTCCACTGTTGTAGATCTTTCTCCATTATCAATGTGACTGCATTACATGTTGAACAGTTACCACTGTACAGATTAGTAAAGTTCGGGTTCTTAATTGTTTATCACAGTTGAGGTGTATGTCAAGACAAAATGCATGTTGAGGTCACAGCATCCACCTGGCATTTGAGTTGTAATGGTTGGATTCTCTGCATTCCAATTTAGGAGCTTAACATTCTAGTTCCAGTCCAACGTTCTATCAAGTCCTAATTTATCTGAGAGACACAGGCTGAAATTAAAGCCTGGTTTCATAATTATCTAATACGGCACATTCTGCAAATTCAAATTTCAAATATTTCCAAAAAGGAAAGATCGAAATATGCTTTAAATAGCATTGTGCTAACATAGTGCATACAAATTGATTTCCAGGGCAAAACTATTAACTGCTATTTGTAATTGTTCAATAAGCATGTATTACATTTGTTATCAGAAATTGATCAATTATTGATTAATCAAATAACATGGACAAGTAAAATCAAATAAAGAACAATGATTTACTTTTGACAATAAATAGTTCCATTTGGGTTCTGTCCAAGATTGTCGAACCCTTTGCAAGTTTTCAGTGTCGTCCAGATCAAAATGTTCCATCACAAACCATCACTAAAATACGTTGACTACAAACTCAGCTGCCAAGCGGTTGCAAATGCTACACATCAAAATAATGTCCTTGTGTTTGAATGTTGTTGCTGTTGGTTTTGTGTGTACAACACAGCACTTCCTGTCCCAAGGAGCTGTCTCTGGTTGCTTAAAGGTGTTGTTTAAAAAAATAAAAATGCAAATTGAGGAAAAAAAAGAAACCAAAAAAAAAATCAGTTTGCTAGAGATAGCTTGTTAAAAAAGGTTTGTCAAGGTAGTTTGTGAAGGGCTCCCCGAATCGTGGCTGTCCAAACTAGAGGTGACAGAGGTCACTACAGTGATAGAGGGATTGGTCAGGTCTGTTAGTGTGGCGGCGCTGGAGGGAGGGCTGAGAGCCCCGCTGTCGGACGACGGCGGTGGGAGTGAGGTGCCGTCTCCCTTATCAACACCGCCATTCTCTTGTCGCAAAACGTTCCTTCTGAATTTGGCTCTTGCGTTTTGGAACCATACCTGCAAACCAATCCCAACGGCTTTACTTTATGTCGTTTATGTCTGTCAAATTCTATCAAATCCTTCAACTATCTTTCTTTCTGTCTTGTAAAATGCAGTTGATAAGTATTTGTTCGATATCACAATGTTCACCACCACTACATGACTCTCCACACCACTGAAGCGTAAGTCCTAAAGCACAACACGTAGGGTTTTAAGAAATGGGCTGCTGTTTTTGACACCATTATTTTTGGGCTCAGGGAGTACAAACCAAATGAAAATGGACCAACTGGAAGAGGGATGTTGCATCCATCCAGAGTAAAAAAATGTCAATTCCATATCAAATAAAACAATCAATATTGTAGAAAATCTGTGGGAATATGGTTTATGTTAGTCCATAGTTAGGTTTTTTTCAGGAGATCCTTATAGAATTGTGCACTCTCTCTCTCTGTACATTAAGCTACCCTTCGCTCCAATGACCCCAGAAGACTGGGTGTGTCAAGCGTGTGTAAACCCTATACACTATAAATACCATTATCCTATATTACATACAACCCTAACAACATTTGTAACTCTACAAAAGTTCAGATGACCCCCTATAGAAAACCAATGAAAGAATGGGGGAAAAAACCAAACCAACCAAAAAAAGATGATTTCAATGGAACCCATCGTCAAACAAGAGAATCATGGAATGGAGAGTACTGCTCAGTGGTGAGACCGGTCGATGGCCTGCTTACCTGTAGAACTCTTTTGGTGAGGCCTGTCTTCTGGGCAAGCTGTTTTAGGTCCTTGGCGTCGGGGTTGTGGTTGATAGCAAAGTAAGACTTCATGGTGCGAAGCTGGTGGTGCTTGAACGAGGTGCGCATCCGTTTGGTCTTCTGCGAGCTGGTGTAGGACTGCTGGTCGCGGTCCAGGTGGTCCCCATCGTTCTCGTTACAACCTGAAGAGGAAGAGGAGACGTCTTACTTCGCTATCAACCACAACACCGACGCCAAGGACCTGAAACAGCTTAAATAAGACACAGATTTGAAGCAGCTTAAATAAGATACAGGCTTGAAACAGCTTAATAAGATAATAAGATACAGCACAGCATGTTGGGGACAAGGTTGGGGTTGGGGCCTATGGTTTTTTTTTACAGTCACTGAGGTAATAAAATCAATATTAGCTCTTTCAAGCCTTTAAAATGACCCCGACCCTGTATGAAGTGTATGCATGCTGATGAATTGATCAGTCCTCAACTCTTCATCTCTGTGTTTAAAGTGAGTAATAACGTCTTTCAAGATTCCAGCTGTACTCTTAGAAATGCACCTTACTGATATCACAGTATACATTCATGCTAATGGGAAAATACATTCAATTCAAAATATTCTCACTTGAGTGACATTCCATGCTCAAAATAAGGGTTCGGGTTAAACATCTATCTGTAAATCATGTTACAATAAAATATGCATTGCCCGAATAGATATCTATTTACTTGATTCAAAATATATATGTTGACACAAATGTACTAAACTCTGGCACAAAAACATTTTGAGAATGTAAAAATGGTCTCAATCATATTATAAACGCTATTCAAGCAGTAGAATTAATAACAAAGAAGATGGTGTGCTTGTTGGAGTGGACTATGGAGCATTTCAAGATGTGTCACAAAATGAGTCAGCAAATGGTTAGTTTCAATTAGTAAGATTGATGACAGCATTATTACCAGACAATGTACATACAATTATTTTTCTACAGCTCTCAAAAGTAACTTTCGGCTAAATCGTTAACTAATTTTTTGTTGTGACAAATCTTATCATAGGACATAATTATTTCAAGATACAATCTACAATATTTCCTGAATGGTAATTTGAACTTCTAAACTTTACGGGTGAAACTTAAGTTGCTCATATGTAATTAGGTTGTAATTGTTGGCAAAGCATTCCTTCAAAGTTTTGTTACTTGTTACAAAACTCGTCAACAACAAAGTAATGTAGTTGAGTGAGTTTTGTAATTCCACAAGTGGAATAGGGAATAATTGTGCATCAATAAAAGGTTCTTAATTCCATCACTAAGCATTTGCAAAGCAATTGATAAGTAGTGTGTAGCATGTAAATATAATTTTGTTATACAGTAATTTGTGTTATTGCTACACTACATTATTACAGTGTTACTACTGCACAGGTATACAAGCAAGTCTTTCTTTTGCCACAACAGATGCATTAACAAAGTACTGTTTGTATCTGCAAATAGGGCATCTAGAATTTATAGTTTTTAACCAACACTGAGTAAATATGCAACAGTAAAAAAAATGTACCCCTTCAAATTATGTTCCAAACTACTAGTATTTCTCTCACAGAATTTGACTGACAACAACAGATTTAAATATGAAGGGCTATTTCCATGAGCACTTTTTACAGAATCCACCTTCAAGATTTTGATTCTGGATACGTCAGTCCCTTTCTTATGCACATGCAAATCCCTGTTAAACTAGACATGAACTTCATGTGTTGTGTGCAGGTAACAGACACTGATTACATAAATGCAGTCTCATTTCTGGTCAAACTGATCAATAACTAAATGTTATTTCATAAACAAATTATTTTGGACTTCTGAGTCTTCTATGTCTGTTACCCCAGGACCAAGCAGGACCAAGCTACATCCATGATCCAGTCCAAATGATTATAATCTAGATACATATACACTAGGCCTTCTCCTTCTCTGCAATTGCTCACACATTTCGTATGGTATTTGTCTCATCATGGCTTTTATTCCACAACGATCCACCAGGGGTCTCTACAAGCACAGACGCAGGCTACCAGACACCTCGGTCTACGGATTTGGGAGAATCTGAGGTTTACACGGGTTTGGGTGGTTTGAATTTCTCGACAGATAAAGACAGACAATTTGGGATCAAATTGATAGGCCTATAGACTACTTTTGATCAGTCATATAACCCAATAAAAATAGTACTTAATTAAGAGTGAAGTCAAATTCGTCTTCCCAATGCAAGCATTATTGAGCATTATTGAGATGCAAATTAACAATGAAGTTGATACAAATAAAGAGGGGCAAGGATATTCGTTGAAAGAGTCCAGTCGTGTTTCAAATGAATAGGCTAAGCTACTCTTGCAATCGGCCCGCCACTAAAAAGAACATAGGAAAAAAATGGCTATTACAAAACGTCATGCATGTATTGGGTATATTATCTCTCACAGCATAGACCTGAAAAGCCTGTGTATTTTTTCTGAGAGCTATTTCATTGTAGCCCCATTGCAGTTGCCAGTATTCCTGAGAACTGTGCTGACCCTCTGACTATGATTCAGAACTGGTTGCAAGCCAGGGATTCCGACGTCATCTTCAATTAACGCAGAACAATTAACACGCAGATTACCCTTATTTCTCTCCATTCATGAAGAACAGAGGAAACTTGGCACACAATGCCAAACTTTCTCAACCGGACACTAATTCTAAAAAGCGACAACAAAAGAGACGCTGCGGGGCTGGATTATAACATTCAGCGTTTGAATGCCAATTTTTAAACGTAAAATTAACAGTAATGTATAACCAGCACTTGTGTAGCGGCAATTTCCCTCAGAAAGACAGGCGAAAAGGTGCCGTTTAGTGGCTGTGCAAAAGCAATGATCCCAAATTACCGTTACCCCCCTGCACGTGCGTGGGTCACGAGTTCACGTTCCTGTGTGTGCCCATTTTACGCATTCGATTACCTAATAGGAGCCTTAATTATACAAGTCAATTTAATCATTAACTAGGGGTCAATTTTCGAATATTTAGACAGCACATATTGCTCCACGTAGGAATTGCTCCACGTAGGAATAATAACCTATAAGCAGGTTACTAAGGCTACTAATAATATAGCACAAATCCGTCATTGGCCCTGTTGCGGAATGGGGCCAATGTTTGTTTTGCTCCCATTTTGTATTCGACTAGACTAGGCCAATATTTTCAAACATAATATTTAGGCCTGCACCTCAAAACAATGAACAAGACACGATCCCAAAAATCCTGTAGGCCTATCTGCAAATTCGCCGTAGCGGATATTGACTTATATTTTCTGTTCACTTCGCCACTGTGCGTTATTAGTTTGCTTAATGAAATAGAATAGCCTATGACTGAGCAAAATGTGTCTACAGCCAGGACAGTGTACCGATGTCACTAAGACCGCAATCAGGGCTCTCACCTGAGTTGTAGCTGGCAATATCTATCCCCATGGCGGGGCTCTTCCTCTTGCGCGGCCTTCCCTTCTGCACCGTGCCGGTGCCGTTAAAGTAAGGCAGGGCCATGCCGCCGCCCTTGGCAGCCAGCTCGGCATAGTTTAGCTGGGGGTGGTAGTCCCCCTGGGCCATGGTTTCGAAGTGGACCCGACAGTACACCATGCTGTCCTTCATGCCGAAGTGGTCGCCCGTGGTCAGCGTCTTGTTGCACGTGGTGCACGTGAAGCAGCTCAAGTGGTAGACCGAATCCCGCGCACGCATCACCATCTCCGACGCCGAGATCCCAAGGTGACAGCGTGCGCACCTCTGCACGGAGAACCTTCTGAAACAATGACACAACTCTTTAAAACACGGCACCAACAATCTTTCGTTAAAAAAAAAAAAAAAAAAAAACATTGCCTGCAGTGGCACACACACACACACACACACACACACACACACTACATGGTATATAATTCTGCACACAGGACCCTGCGAGCACACTGAACAAATCCATATTTTCTCTCCATGTTGATGTTTAGGCCCAGCTCAGTATAGTTTTTAGTACGTCAAATCCTATCCTGCCAATTATGACTGAGGCCTCGTCATGGTTTAGCCTCGTATTCTAAAATGTGTGCTGCAAGAGTCAGTTCAACATTTTTAGTCGATTAGCCAATCCTATGACCTATTGATGGCTAAAACCACACTTTATGATCGCGCTAGTGTGTGTGTGTGTGTGTGTGTGTGGAGGGGGGGATTATTGGTTGAAAAACTATATATTATTTGTAACCTTGTGTTTTCTTACCTGTAGTAATCATCTTTGCAGTAGATGCTTCCGTCCTTGGCGAAACATGTTAGCTCCGACTCCAAGGCGAGTTTACATTCACAGCATTTGAGACACCGCAGGTGCCACTGTTTGTCCACGGCGAGAAGGTAGTATCTATCCGAGATCTTACCCCCGCAGCCGGCACACAAAGCGGGCTTCTCCGGGCTCATGGAAGGCATAGTCTGAAAGGAGGGTGGAAGAGAGAGAGGAATGTAATGTGGATCTGCGTGGCTTCCATCATGCTTCGAGGCCTTCTCTGTGGGAAATGTTTGTATAAATCTAACATTTCTATGGATAACACAATATAAAACGATATCATAGCGATACCATCGCCTTAAAAGAGAATTGTAGACAATTGTAAAATGATCATTGTCTTCACTAGTATATATCGACAGTTCAGTCTTCAAGCAACACCATTACTCCTGAGAAATCCATTCCGAGCATAAAGTATGTCAACAGGGCCCACTGCGTTTAGGGAGTAACTCAGTGTTCATCTTAACAAATGGAGGCTGTAGGCCTACATGAATTGAGAAAGCTTACAGTGAAATAGAATTATAAATATAGCCTCATTGCTCATTTCAAAATTTAATCGGCAGTAAGTTGCATATTATATTACACGTCTTGTCTACCATCACTGCAAGAACAGCAGTTACAAGTATTGATAATAAAATAAGAATACTATAATAACAATAATAACATGATTAATAATATTATCAGGAATATATTATTCATAATAGTAGTATTAATACTATTGATAATAACAATTATTTAATAATAATAACAACATCTTAATAATAGTAACGCTAGTCAAATAATAACCATATAATTGTTATTCATTATAACAGGGTCTAGAAGGCTAGGCCTGTATTGTTTAATTACACATAAAAGCATATTAGCACAAAATATGCCATAAATTGTGTTACGAATTGGTAATAGACTAATTGTGTATTTGGTGTAGGTCTAATATTTTTCTCGTCTGGGAAATTCGCTTTGGATATCACGGACATCCAAAAAGAAGCAAAGAAATAAGAAATAAAAGAAATAAAAAGGCTATTTCGAGCGGATCTCTGTGGTCACTTACCTTTACATTCCCTGGGCGTTACGAGTTACTGTGTCATACGGTGTGTATAAGTCTTCAAGAAAAGGAAAAAAGTTATTTTTCTTACCGACTCCCTCCCGTTCAGCTGCACGCTCTTAGCCAGGCGCGAGTCCGTTTTCGACCTCCTCTCCATCTCCTCCATGATTCCTTGAATATGATCCCCGGAGATGCCGTGGAAAAGCATGGCTCCTTGACGCAATGTGCAACTGCTCGCTTCTGCCTTGCAGCCCACAACTTCCATATACAGCGCTGCGCCCCGGACTCTCAGCGCATCCGACTGGCTATGAGACGAGAGAGGCAACACACACACACGCAAACACTCAAACTCACCTCCGCGCAAAAGCAGAAAAGCTAAAAAGATTACAACTCGGTGGAAAGATGAGGGGTGGGGAGGGAGAAAGTGAAGTGTGGCAGGAGCAGCTTTCCGTCAATGTCTTGCCCAAAAAAAAGTATAGTCCAGATTATACGAAAGCCAGTATGAGGTCTAACGAATGACTGGCTAAGATGGCAGAAGTTTTGATTTTGTGTTTTCTTTCGACCGTCCCCCCCGATCTCCCGTTAGGGCTCCGTGTGCTTGAAGGTCAGGTTGGGACTGCCTGGATTTGAGAGCCGTGTCCTATTTGTGAAGAGAGCAAATGCCTGCCCAGTTTGGATAATTTGGTAGGAGGAGTTCCCCCCTCTCTCTATTGCCACTGATTTCTATACACCAACAAAGAGCTGTCACTCTCCTCTCAAACCCCCGGTGCTGGCTGCGCGAGCGTGGAGAAGCACTTTTGGTATTGATATTTTCATTACTTTTTATTTCTATCGATTGTAGTTAGGAACATACATTAGAATCAAGTTAATACTGAGACATGATACGGTTTAGTCAGATTTGCATAAACTCTTTAGAGTGGTTGAATTAGGAAGCTTTGAAAGACGCCAATATTATTTGGGCTCACGCTACAAGAATGTATTATCTAGAAACCTCTTTCTTCCATAACTTTGTGTGAAACGTTTATGACATAGTTGTGATTCGTGGCGAGGTTGATGTTTCTGCCTTTTTTTTGCCGCCGTGCATTTTGAATGGGACAATATATGTACCTGTGAGCATGTGTTCATATGCTATGTTTAAAATTGAATTATTAAACTTAAGTTTAATAACAAAATTGCGTATAGAGTGTCTCTGTTATTTTTAAGCCATACGATCAATTTGTGTTTGTGTGTGTAAGAGAGAGAGAGAGAGAGAGTGTGTGTGTGTGTGTGTGTGTGTGTGTGTGTGTGTGTGTGTGTGTGCGTGTGTGCGTGTGTGTGTGTGTGTGTGTGTGTGTGTGTGTGTGTGTGTGTGTGTGCGTGTGTGTCTGTGTGTGCGTGTGTGTGTGTGTCTCTGTGTCTCTGTGTGTGTGTGTGTGTGTGTGTGTGTGTGTGTGTGTGTGTGTGTGTGTGTGTGTGCGTGTATTATAGAGATAGGTTGGGGCGGGGCAGTCATAGGCGGAGGCAGCTTACATTAACCCGTTAGAAAGAATTGTGAATTATTAAAGCTAACATAAACTTTATAAAATAATGTGCGTAATATAACTACAATGACCATTTACGCACGTGTTGGCTACACAGTCCTCTGACAAATAATGATAGATGCAGTTCTCCAAAACTAACAATTTCTGATTATCAGAATTGTAAACTTCAAATTATTCAATTAGGGGAACATTATATCCATTTTCTATTTAGTTAACTTGCACGAGTAAACGTGACGGCAGGCTTCCTTTCTCTGTCAGAAATGTAATTAGTCCTTTTAAAGCGAGATCAATGCTCTCTCAATTAAACGGTAACCTACACTCAATGGAAGCTCATTATCCGCGACTGACTATTCATTAACATGGCCCTTGTCTTTTCAATTATACATTATTTATTCAAAATATAGCCTATATGCAGTGACAGGTTTGTTTCTCAAGTGTTTGACAAACATGGTATCGGCCTAAATAATTTTTCTTCGCCATAACTCTTTTTTGATGAGCCGTTAAGAGAAGCTATGAATTATCCAAAGCCTATCCTATGCTACACAATTAACCCCCTGTATATTTTTTTAAGAGGTCATTGATATTAGCTACAACGAATCTGTGTATTTTTGTCCTTAAGGCCCCGACTAAAGCCGGACAGACAATAAAACACGTCTCAGTGAATTAAAGGTTTTGTGTCAAAGGACAAAAGATAACTCCTGCTCAGTTCGGCCCAGTAATAGACTTACCAAAGCTCCACGGAGTTGCAGGTGCGGAGGCTCTCGCCAACACCAATCATTTTAAGACGTGTTACATTTCCATTTGTCCCCCAGATCAGAAGTCGTGCCTTTAATTGGGCCCCATAGATAACACCACTCGGAAATGGCTAAACTCTGGATAAGATGGATCCACTGGTACTGTAGCAGACTCAATTTGCGCTCTGTCAGTTTCACACCACTAACTATGAGTGGTAAAAAGACACAAGATTCATTTTACTTGCACAAAGAAACACAAAATGGCAGAAGAAATTCAAGTGTTCACTCTGTTCACTCCGTGTGACATTTAATTGCAGCGTGTTTATTACACGCTCCCAAGAGGAGATAGGCTGTAACGCTGCATTAGCCCACTTTAATTCCAAAATTACAGTCAAACCATTTTAGCCTATTTCGGTGTATTGCTGTACACTATAAGTTTATTTCCAATGTAATTATTACTAGGCCCTATATATAATCATTATTACAAAGGCTATATTATTCTATTGAGAATCTTCATAAGGAATACGAAATGTTTTCTAACCCCTAGATGCTTGTGTCTCCCTATCGCCTCCAGCAATGACATTTGAATGAAGGATTAAAATGCGTCAGTGAATGCACGCGCTTTCCCAATGCCCATGTCTCTGAAATGGAAATGAACGAATTCAGTTTTTTTTTTTTTTTAACTTAACATTATCAGAGAGGTATGGTTAATAGCCCTGTAGTGTTGCACGTTTTCAGAGTTTAGATTTACATAGAAAAATATGTGCGTAATTGTCTGGATATTCCTTTTGAGAACCTGCACTGATCGTGTCAAGCTTCCAATAATGATGACTTGGATAAATAGTCGTTCTTTTGCTGGAAATATTTCCTCGGTCTGTGGACGTGTATATTTGTAGTAATATGTACGTGTGCTGTAACTATGTCAGATTTGTTCATATATGAGATATGGAATAAAGAAAATGATCAAATGATCAAATGAGGCCTAAAACATTTCCACCCCAATAGGCCTAATATTCCTCGTTGTTTTTTAGTTTGGTGGTCAAATTGGCCTATTTGTGATAACATATAGAGAATAGGTCATTTTAGGTCTGTGCACTGCCTTTCCACTGTTCTGCATAGACTTTATACTGAAAATCACCCTCTATAGCCCACCACTGTACCGGGTCTCCACTGTACACTCCTCACAATTTCAACCTTGATTTTTTCCAAAACAAAATGTGGACCATGAGAACATACTGTATTCAAAACAATATCCGATAAGATAAGTAGGCTATCATTAAAATATAACACGGATGACTCAATGCTGACGTTCGTTTTCTTGTGAATGAACGAAATAGGTCATATATCACCCATCCATCCCGTGTGTATGGGAGCTCAGTAACATATTTCGATGTACCTTTTTGTCATTAATGCAAATAATATGTCTGCTCCCATCTTCACCGGTTTATTGTCTTATAATTCCCATGCCATTTATTCGCTCTCGAAAAATATCAGCCACAGAATTTGCGCCGAATAATTGCGTGAAAACGGTTTTAATATAAAAGTTGGGCTTACCTTTAGCTGTAGGAATAAGACGCCCTCCTTGCAGAAACCCGTGTGTGGTGAGAGGCGGTTTCACTCTATAGACTGAGGAGATGAGATGGCAGAGATCCTGCCGGTAGATGGGGGTTGTTCCTTGTTTCTTGTAGTCCTAGTGAGTGTCAATTAAAAACAAACCCGCCGCTTGGTGAGGAGATATTTATATATTCTTCTCCCAGCAAACCCTCACAAATACAAGGATAATGAGAACTCATGAGCCAATACAATACCAAGCTTGTAAGCGCACATAGGCCTACATCATGATTATACCCAAAAAACATTGGCTTATCAGTGCCCGGCCATATGGATAAAAAGTCATTTCAAGTTAAGTGTGTTTTACTCTCTAAATATACTAATAGCAGAAACCATGTGAATAAATCATGTTGGTCTCTGCAGTCAAACCGAATTATAAATCTGGCGAGGATGGACAGCAAGTTGCAGCACGCATAATACAAAATAATTCCAATGCAAATTTGATGTAGAAGTTATTCAATTAGGCCTAAATCAATATTATAGAACTTAATTAATCAGCGTGGCATATCTGAACAGCATAACCGTCGAGGGAGTTTTAACTAAATTATTGTACGACTGTGAATAATAAACCTGTTAAAACGAAAAATCATGAATTTGAAGAAAGAAATGAAATAATTCCAGTCTATTTCTTATCATAAATGTTAACCACGAACCGCGTACCCAATATCAGCCATGGCTGGCGGCTGAAAGGGTGTTGTTGTCTAATTCATGCGAATCTGCATCACAGAACCTTTGAATCATTGTATTGGAAAGGCTTTGGAATTCTCCGATCCAAAGTCTCTCAATAGACCATGCCCGTCTCCAACTAGTCACTGTAGCCTAATATATGGGCCATAGAATGAAAATGGTGGAGAATAGTGATGATTCTTCAACGATGGAATTGTTGGTGTATCCAGGTGTATCATTTCGTCCTCCCTGAATGCGCACAGGAGCGCGTGTCACCTGGAGAATCCCAATTATGAAATGTCATATTATGTATGTCGCGCTGGCGCTGCCCTGAGGCAAACTGCTCCACGACTGTCGCAATTTCACTCACAGGCCACGGTTTATTTTTTTTACTGGAATGCCGGTCGAGGACGTAGAAAATAGCCTGTTCTAAAGCCCATTGGACAACACAAATCTTTCCTAAACGAATACTTCGAAATTATTAATCATCATTGCAGGCCTCCTATGTAAGCAATTTCCATGCGTAAATTGTAGGCTACACTCAATTGTAGATTCAATTCAACTATGATGGCAGAGTATTAACTCATTAATATACTCTGGATGATGGTGCTCTTTTCCTTGACAAGATATCGTGAAAATAGTAGCGAAATGTCTATGGTTCATTTTCATTTTGCCTTTGCGATATGAATTTATGTATGACAATAAACCCACCGATTTACCTGCATCTATACACAAGGAAACAGTCAGGAAACAAAACATAAATAATTGATACAGATGCTTGAGACGAACCCATTATTTTCGTCTCTGTTAAAAAAAAAAAAAAAAAAAACTATAAGGGTAAATCCTTTGAATGTGAACACTGCTACCTGGACAAAGGGGTGAAAATTACACCTCATATACATATGAATTAATTATCATATTTGATTGTGCACCACTGCTGTGACATTTGCTCCTGTTCCTTCCGCTTGGTTGACATCACAATGTCATCACACAATCCATTTCAGTCTGTACCACACAACACGTATATACGTTGCATGATCCCCATGGCGGTGTGGTTCAGTGGTGGTGGAGCCACACACAGCCACAGCCACAGCCCCGATGCCTGCCTGCCTTCCTTCCGCTGTAGGGCATGGTGGAATATGACCACACATTGAGGGTTCATCTGGAGTAATCATTTCTGGGTCACCTCAAGTGACACTCGATCTCATGGAGGAGCCGCCGTCCTAAAGCACGGCAAGGAGGACGAGGGGGCTGTCCCAGGCTCCACCATGGTTACTGGGACGCACAGGGTAAACAGTGACGGAGGGGAGGGGAGGGGAGGAGAGGAGGGGAGGAGGGGAGGAGGGGAGGGGAGGAGGGGAGGTGAAATGGAGACTTACTGTACAACCCGACTCCAGTCACGTGAGCCTGGGCGGCCGGAAAGCCATCCTGGAAATATTCACAAACACAGAGTGGGGACGGATACCTTCGTAAGGGGGGGATGAGTGGAAAACAAAATGTGATAACTCTTTGATTTATTATGCTGTGTGTGTATGTGTATCGCAATGACTGAAGCCGTGAGCTTAATTCGCAGGGTTCTCTCTCTATTTCCCCTACCCTTTTTCTCTCCCTTTCCCTTTCCTTCCCTTTATCCTTCACCCTCTCCTCCAACTGCCTCTCTCTTTCCTTCTCTCTCCCTCTCTCCCTCTCTCTGTGTCTTCTCCACCCCCCCCCCCCCCCCACATACACACACCCCTCTCACTCTCCTCCCTGCTCTGCTCTGCTGGAGCTCAAATCACAGCCCCCTGTTCCCTGGCAGATGGAGGATGGGAGAGCGAGCTCTTAACTAGCCAGCCTGAGTCTCTGCTCTGCACACCAACTGCTGCCTGCCTGCCTCCCTCCCTCCCTGCCTGCCTGCCTGCCTGCCTCCACAACAGCTCCAGCACACCACCACCACCACCACCACCACCACCACCCCCACCACCAACCCCCCACTCTCCAACCCCCACCAGCCCCCCTCACCAGCGGGCCTCCTATGGGGATGGAGTCTTACCATCCTCCCTGGGGGAATGGTGTGGTCGTTACTCTCTGGCCATACTAGAAAGGACAGAAACATGATGGATGTTGACCTCACCACTAAAATAACAAATAGCTCTAGCTGTATTGCTTTGCAGTTAAGATGATATTGCCACTTTGTCCTTTCTAGCATGGCCATCTAGTTTCCACTAGGCTAGGTAGATACACTTGAGAAATGTCTAACTCCCAGACACAAAAAGCAAGTCTAAAGTGACTCCCTCGCCTTGTCTTCTCTCCTTGATCTGCTCTGATCTGAGAACAACAGGACAGACCAAAGCAATGTGATGGATGTCCACCGGGCATCTGCTTTCACCTGTCTTGCTTTTTCACACATCAGTGCACATATAGGAAAGGAGGTGCGGAGAAAAGAGAGCAGCCCACTTTAGACTATTGAGATACACCCGCCAATACCCCCCCCCCCCCCCCCCCCCCCCCCTACCCCCCCCCCCCCCCCCCCCCCATTGTGTAGTCCATTTAGGGCTGCAACAGTGTTTCACCCCCACATGCCCTGGCTCATCTGGTGGCCACTGTCTGGCCTGGCACAGGGTTGAGTACTAGTTGAGGTCTGGGGGAGAAGCCTACTGCTCCTCTGTGCTATTCGCAGCCCTGTCCAAAGGAATCTGGCGCGCTGACTGTCACTCAGTTGTTGTGTTTTTTTATACCTAATTCTACCACAGGGAGCTGGTTGCCCATCTGACCACTGTGGAAGTTTCTGCCCCGAGGCGAGCTGACATTGTCTCTGTTGCACGACCAGACGTTGATGTAGGGGCTGCTGCTCAGCTGCTGCTTGTGACACACACAGATACCACATACACACACACACACACACACACGCACGTGCACACACACACACACACACACACGCAGACACGCACACACACACACACACACGCCCATGCACATACATGCACATACACACGCACACACACGCCCATGCACATACGCACATACACACACACACACACACACACACACACACACACACACACACACACACACACACACACTGCCCAGCCAGATGCTGAGACTGATGTTCCTTTCAGCCATCACACAGCTGACACTCAAGTTTTCCCCGCCAACCCCGTGTCAGTTCCTGGCTGACCAACAGTGATTGAGCCTGCGACTGACTGTGGCCCAGCCCTGGGCCACGGGCCTGGAGGGCTGGGAGCTGCTTGGCCTGTCAACTGGTGAGGAGAGCAGCCTGTCTGGATAGGACTCCAAACTGGACAGCTCTCTGCCTGCCATTCTGGAGCCGGCAACAGCTAGCCCCACTCTGCTCCAGCACAGCATATGTTTCAGCTGAAGGTCAGTGATGCTCAGTCCAAAGAGCCTGAAATAAATACACCCACTGTCCAGCTCTCGGCAGCTTGGATGCAAGTACCGCGTGTGCCAAGGGAATTTATGGGCTACTCTGAGAGTGTGTGTGATATCCTTTAAGTGTATACATGGTTAAATGAGGCTTATTAAATGTCTCCTATTTCATATTCAGTTGAATTATTATATGATAATACATTATCTATAAATAATGACAGCCTTATAAAAATAGCCCATGTATAGGGATTTCTAGTTGGATCTGCACATATCATAACTTAACACAAATGAGCCAAAACAATCCAGAGATACTGTAGGCCTATTCAGATTTCTCAAATGCACTAGTTGACAGCAAATTCAGCACCAGGTCCTAGCAACATGACAAGGCTGGTGAGAATGGGGACATTTTCGGCTTTTTACTATGTATTTCCCAAGAAATCTGTCTCACGGTAGGACTGAGAGATGTGCTGCTGTGTTTGCGTCTCAGTCACCAACTGCTGGAGCGCGAGAAAAAAAAACGCTCAAACTGTGCCATCACTGGAGTGGTAAGACGTAGAGGGATGAGGCAGACATGAAAGTTGGCCTATTTCATGGTCAGGCTGCGGGACCGCGAAGGCCCTGAATGGCAATGCATCTACTTTAATGTGACAGACAAGTCCCTAGGCAAAACTCGCAGACCCGCGGCAGGCAGGCGGGCCCAGGTACTTGATGAGTGTGACACCTTCGCCATTCCGGTAGAAATGTTGTTGCCGCACGCTCCGCTGCCTCGATTCAGAATTCGCCCAAATAAACTCGCCTCTCATCCCGCCTGACGACGCGTCCCCGCGAACCTGTCCTCTCCAGCACTGTTGGGATCATGAATCTCCTTGTAGCCGCTCACAGGGCTTTGCTCCTGATCACTAAGCACTTGCCTTTGGGACCCACCTGCCGAGGAAAATTGTGGCCGCGGCTGCGACAGGATTCCGCGGCAGACACATTCACTCATCCCGACGCTGTTTGCCCGATCAAGCGGAGACAGGTAAGTGTGTGTGGCAGGTTCGGAGCCAGCGCCCAGGGGCATTGCGCTGCCGCCTCCTACCCACATATACACAAGTCACGCAGTTTTTTAAACATCTCTAACACACGCACAGTTACTCAGATTTAAACGTGTCCTTAGCTTACACTGTCTGTAAAGGCTCCCTAATGCAGTGTTTTCTATATTCTATGTCATACAATAACGCCTACTTTGTTTGTTGACAAGCCCGTGTGTGCGGTGGTCTACAGCGCATCTTTTTGAGATGAGAGACCCTGAGTTCATTAGGCTGTGGCTCAGGAGAGCATGCCGGAGGGAGATATAGAAGCCCAGTGTTGCCAGGAAGCTGAGCTGTATGGCCACTGGGGAGAGAGGCTGTTGATGTCCATGGCATGTTTGTTAACAGGCTGATTCCATCAAGTGGTGAAAAAGCAGCGCAGCCAAGTGTGAGCGGTGACCTTTGCCCTCTGACTATTTTTAACTGAACATTGTTTCAGTCGGAGGTAGACAGTTCAGTGGAGCATCTTCTGGTGTAAACGATTCTAATATTCACATATTTGTACATTTGGGAACAAAATAACATGTGAAGCACAGTATAGAGCAGATCAGTGCATTCTCTATCCATATCTCTAAGGGTTTTATCTTCAGGGCAAAGACCTAAAATGCACTTTCAGAATATTCATATGCCATACTCCCACTATATATAAATATAACACATAACAAAAGAAATTGGACACAGTAACATTTTAATTAACATTTTATTAGGATAACATGGGAAATGTATTTTGATATCATAATCAGGTTTTTTCCCCCAATAATCTAATTGGCTGTAATTCTATCATTGAGGAAAAACAAAATAGTGAACACAGTACAATTAAAAAACAAAAACAAATTGCCATCATAAGGCACTGAGGATCCAATGAGCTACCCCCCCCCCCCCCCCTCCCCAACCCCAACTGTTGTGAGAATGAAATCACCCTGAGAATATAATTCATTGGGAGGGAGGGTATTGCACACACACCACTCTGTATTTCATCAGTTAGTATGCTGCTAAAATAGGACTCGCAAAAGTAGTCCAAAATAACAATGACACGCAGTACAGAGACAATAGGAAACATCCCCTTCTACACCAGCACGTTCTCCATCTCAGGCATTGCTATACGTAAAACAGTGAATTAAATGTCTTCTTATTTGCTGGGTCTTTTACATTCACTTGGCCATATGGACACTGTTGAGAGAGAAATAAGTAACTGGATTGGTTAAATGAGGTAGAAGAAAAGGGGACACAGGTTTGAAGTAAGGGTGAGGTTGAGTTCTCGTTAAACAGCGTCTGTGTTGGGGGGGGGGGGTTACCTCTGGCTCTCTATACACAGGACCAGGACAAGAAGCCAGAACTCACGTGTCTACACGCACTGCCACAACACGTCCCTCTCTGGCGGTGGGCGAACTCTGTGAACACCTTGTACCTGCTGGATGGGTCCACGTACATCCGCCTCTTAGCCTGGATACATACACACACGCACGCACGCACACACACACGCACACAGACAGATACACACACACACACACACACACACACACACACACACACACAGATACACACACACACACACACACACACACACAGACAGATACACACACACAGACACACACACACAGACACACACACACACAGACACACAGACACACACACACACACACACACACACACACACACACAAACAGATTGCATTGGGTCAGAGAGGAGGGGAGAACACGCAACCCTAGGCATGGCAACAGATGTAAAAAGCGGTCTGGATCTTGTGATGTTTGTTTATTCACTGCAGGTTCCATTGCACTGTGCCAGAAGCAAAAGCCAGCGTGTCTTTACACAGCTGATGATGATAACTCTTGCGTGAGATAAACACAATTAAGTACACTCAATTGAAGATATAGTGAGAGCTTGAGATTGAGTGTTTGTGTTGGAGGACTCAGAGAGAGCATCCTAGGAAGGCCAAGTATCTTGTTTATTGTTTCTGATCAATCAATAACATTAACGCTTCCAAGTCAAGTTCTCAGTATAAACGGATGGATATATGGCTGTGAAATGCTTTTGGATTGAAACAATGTCTTGCCAATACAATGAAAGTATATATTGGAGCATTGCTTAAGGTGGTTCCCAAAGGATACAATGAATGACTACATTAGCCTAGATATAATCTGCCTTAGGCTTTTGGTTTTTGCATGCCCTATGTTGAGTGGATTGTGAGACACACACACAAACATCTTACTGCATGTGGAAAACAATCAAAGAAACCCCTGCCATTCTGAAGTTCCAAAAACGTCACCTCTCAGTCTGTTTCGAAAGGAGAGCCCGCTAGTTTCGGCTTTTGACAGGCCACAATGGGAAAAGGGCCCGGGGCTCTCTGGTGACACGGCCTGTCATTTCACATGGCATCGCAGGGCCACATAGTGAAGCTGGCACTGGCTGCGTCCTCTCTGCATTGTGCTCTTCCCACCCGGGCCCTGGCTGCATGCTACACTCCTCAAGTCTCACCCAACTTGCTTCTTAACTCCATCCAGGCTGAAGAGCATGGTAAATATTTACAACAGAAAACCCCAAAGGCATTGAAGAATGACACCTACCTACCTGCCTACGACTACTACTACTACTACTACTACTACTACTACAGGACTGCATGCTATGACCAGTGGCAATGGGTTAAGTGGAAATTGATTTATTTTGTTGTTGAAATCAAGAATGTGAATTAAGAGACACCTCAGTACAGAACATATAGGCCGAGGCCTACTTGAAATGCCATACAGCTAACTCACATTTGTGTAAGTCATAACATGAGAAAGGTACATCATGTAAAACAATGCAACTATATTTCAATAATTAATGTATTGTGTAGTATCCTGTATTTAACAGGTACTGCAAGTGTCTGTACACCCTATGAATAATAAAAATAATTCTGATTCTGATTCTGATGTTCTATGAACAATTGTCGTCTCTGGTCATTTCGTTGATATGAGAGTACACCACATACGAATGGGAGCACACCACGGAGGTATTACGAATTATGAGCACATCTGATTTTCATCCTTGCGGGGACAAGCGTTGTTGCCTACAACTATCAGGAATGAAACCGGTCAGTGAATCAAGTGACGAAGTGACAGTACGGCCTTGATTTAGTGTAACACAGGCAAGGTGCCTGAAGCTTACCTCACAAGCCTCTCGATGTCGTTTATGTATCGCCATGTCATTTTCTGTGAACTTGTTTTCTTTGTGGCCTGTCTCGCTGTCTGTCCCCACCTCCGGGTCAGGGTCGCTCTCATTGATCTGTTGTGATGACGCGCTACAGCCGATCAATCGCTTCGACTGGTCCCGTCCTGAGTCATTCTCAATAGACATGGTAATAGCTCGTTTATATGAATGACTAATCAACCCGCCGATAAACGTTATACGCGGACAACTTTGGCAAAACAACATAATGTTATTCTAGAAAATACAAACAGCTCTAAGTCAGTGGATGAAATAGCTACTGGACTTTTCATAGTGAGTGGCGCCCAGCAGTGACACCATTACCATTCTGCTGTTGCAATACAGCAGGCAATCTAATGAATGAAGCCACCGCAAATCCTCGCAAACGCCTGTAATATGAAACACTAACGTGTTTACAATAACGTGTACACTATATAACAGAATAGAAGTCCATTTATATCATTATTATCACTGTTTCCTTTGCCCTTCTCGTCTGTTGGCATGTGACCATCCAGCAGTTGGATCGTAGTCATGGCGCCCCTACTGTTTTAAAACAGGCGTTGCAGCTGTAAGCTGTGCTGTGTGTGTTTTGATTTCTGTATGAAAACACATTGTTCATACTCAACCTGACAAATGTGCAGTCTGAATGCAGTCATAGCAAACACGGAGACATACATGTGGTATGGTGGCTGAGGACTGAGCACTACACTATTTGAAACATGAAGTTGATGATTGGACAATAATTAGTCCTTTCAAGGTTATCTATTGCTTAAAGCAATCTTTGTTGATATGTCCACTGTACAACTCTGACTAATGTAATGTGACAAGGTTTTTTTTTGAGTGACAGTGTTGGGTTAATTCACCCTCAGACAAATTGCACTGGTCAAAATGTTATCTATGTACATTGGAAATGTTGTTTGTGGTCAAAAGATGCAGTGGATATGAGTAATTTACAGAAACTATTTCATTTCCCTGTTTTTACTTGAAACCAAATGTTTCCATTGTGAAGGCTAATCCTCAACATGTTGGAACTTACAGTTGTATTTGAGACAGAAAAACATGACTCACTTACATCACTGAGCAGTTTTAAGCCTATAAGGTTTGTGAAAGATGTCTGTGATTCAACTTGACTTCCATGCTGTTGAGTTTTGTTTCATACTTCGTACCATTTAGGAGGCCTTCCAATTCCTCAAATGATCAAAAACAAAACCCGTGGGAGGTTTGAGCTTGTGGTCATAATACACGCTTGTTCCGAGTTACTACAATAGTTACATTCTTGTACATGTGCTGCTATTATAATGTTAGTATGCTTTACAGGTTTGGTTTCAAATTTGACAATGACTTTTTGGGGTGCCCTCCAAGTAATGACTCTGAGCCAACATTCATATCCATAAGTGCCCATGCAATGATTTCTTATTGGAGGAGTGCCCAGGATCCCTGTAATTCAAAATAAGGGCCTAGGAGTCAGCTGGAATTGAAAAAGCTTTTAAATGCTGATTTCTAATGACTTTTAAGAAAAGGATCCAGACAAGTCTTAAAGGCTGGGGGACCTTGCACAGGGGCATTCACTCTGGTACAGTCCAATCAGTCAGGCATCGTCTGAACTACCTATCTTGAGAGTGTGACTGTGAATGTGGATATACTGTATTTTAATAAACAGCCATTTTTAAGTAGCCTCCTCTCGTCCTACTACTGCACAAAACATTACTCACTATCAGTTTACACACACAGCCAGAACTACCCAATATTAGCTAGCAAACATAGAGGTAAAACCATGATATACTGTATGTCTAATGGATAAAGCCTGACACTGCAGCTACAGGAGAAAGCTTATAGTTTTTTCTAACATCTCAAAGATTATTCCCATTTATTCCCATTTTACTTATATTTACTGTTTGTTGTTGTATATAATGACTTTACCCAGTGTGAGTAGGCTAATGATGTTGCTGAAGCTGAGGCTTGACAATAGCCGAGCGGAAGCCTTTCGGGATAAAAATTCTCCAACGAAACAGGCGACTTGTTTTTCAAAATATAATGAAAGACCTGCAGCGAAATAATCCTATCCTATTATTAGAGGGGGGACAGGGACAGGGACGGGGATGGGGGGACAGTGTGTGTGTGTGTGTGTGTGTGTGGGGGGGGGGGGGGGGGGGGGGGGGGGGGTGGCAACAGGGGGGGACAAGGGGGACAGGGGGAGGAGGGGGGGGGGGTCGAACCCTGCCTACAAAGCTAAGCCTACAAAAAAAAGCTAGGCCTATCCAAAAGCGGTGTTCCACAGCACTCCTGGCTGGTACAACTCTGCATGTAATGCTTTTTTGAATGGTGAGACAGCAGGCCCTGCCATTATCAGCTCAAATGAGAGCCTGCAACAGCATGTCCCAGTCTGCTGCCACTTAATTACCTTCCAGCCTGTCTGAAGGAAATTGGCCCTTATCCAGTTGTACTCTCTGGAGTGGAGCGGGAGAAGCACATCACACTGAGCCATTGGTTTCAATTTACCATGGGACAAATATAACATGGGCTTTTTTCAAAACTTTCAATGACTCAGCATGTCAGCATGTGTATTGCGGCAACTCTGGATTGCAGGCACAATGATGTGTGTCTATTTCATGAACATATGCACGGGAACGATTCTGTACATATAGACAAAACAACATAATTTCATATTTGAATGAAAAAAATATTATGATGTTCAATCCACATAGCAGACACATACCGTTACAGCTTAATATAGACTGTTCATTAATCATGTGTAATAATGTGTAATAACTGAGTAATAACAAGGTAAACGGGGTATAATAGTACTTTGTGATGGAGACATAAATAAAAAGCTGCTAAGTTACACACACACACACACACACACACACACACACACACACACACACACACACACACACACACACGACCAGGCAAGGTGTTTATCAAGCGAGGTGACGTCACACAATCTTTGACAGCTTCCTGGTGGTATTTGTTGTGGAAATACCGTGGAAGTGAAAACGCTCAGCGGCACAGATAAGGAACTAGGAAGGCACACAGCTTATCATACACATCTGAAGCATGTCTCCTCTATCGACACGTACTAGACAGGGTAGCTAATTAAGGGTATAACAAGTTACGGAAGGCACGCTGCTTCGGAGCCCAAGACTTGTCTCTGTCGGACAGCCAAAGCCACCACCGGCGAGAGCTGTCGCGATGTTGTAAACCATGGACAGCAGAATAAAGTAAGCCCCGAGTCATTTACCCACTTCTGTACTACCAGTAGGAATATGTTTTGGGATGTTAGCAAAAGTATGTGAGTTGCACCACGTATTGGTTCACGTAATTCGAGGCATTTTTTAACACTGGAATGAGTTAGCAAGCTAGCTGGCTGACATGCCGAGCATTAGCCAGCATTTGGGTCAGTCTTCTGCCACTGTTTCGCGCTAGCTGACCCATTAGCACGCTTGCTAACGCTAGCACTACATCTAGCAACATATTTTCTAACCCACATTCGGATTATTCAAGATTAAGCGAAGTGATCATGATGAAATTGTATCAGTATACTTGTAGGAGGTGTATAAGACATTGTGCCTGAATGCTTTGCTAAATAGTTGGCTGCTGCTACTGAATTCCTTGCTGTCATCATCATAATGTATCAGACGTGAATCGAAGCTGCTTGTGTGGATGATTGACGGATGAGCCGACAGGTGATTTCACGAGCTTCGTCACGAATTGTGCACCCAGCTGAACAGCACTTTGGATGAGCGTCTGCTAAATGGCATATTGTTGATTTGCATGTGACAGTTGTTGAGGTCAACTGTTGATTTATGCACCCAGCTGAAATGATATCTGTTGTTTGTTCCAGCGAGACTCCTGAGAGCACATTTGACCTGCTACTACAGGTGGCTTGCCCAACGTCTGAAAATGAAGGTAGGTAACACAAGTCCAGTCCCACTGCTGTCACCATGTCATGGACACATCTTGTTGTTTAGGATTGTTCATGGCATTGTGCATTGTGGTCATCATTCCCCAATTGGCTGGTATGTGCGTTGTTCACACTGCCTTGTTTTGAACAAGAAATATTTGCCTCATTAACGATGCTTTAGCACACGCTGTTTGACTCATGCTCGAAAGGCGAAAACAACAGCCCCGTATGACATGAGTCTGCAGGTCTAAGTCAGGGCTGGGAAGGCAGTGATTATGCATCTCTGTGGTCAGGTGTAGCTACTGTGTTATTAGGCTTCTCCCAGAATAGTAGCTTCCTCAAAGACCGTCTGAAGACAGGGCTCCCGACAGTCAACAGCACAGAATAATAATACTGATTGTAATACTGATAACAGAGGAGGGTAGCCAGTGGGCCCCCAGTGTTTTTGTCACCGTGACCCACCCCATAATAAATCCACGTTTCCAACCATGCCTCAGGATCTACTGTAGATGTGTCCCAAGAGGGACTGTTTTGGAGCACTAAGACGCGGTCCGCAACCAGCGTCAGCTGTCCTTCTGTTTGCCGTGGTCAAACATTCCAGGAGTGGAGGAACAAGAAAGGGCTTAGAATAACCCAGGATGTGATTCCGGGCCACAGAGCTCCAGCACGCCCAGCTTTAAGAACATGGGAAACCAAACAGCCAATATTTCACATCGATATCCGATGTCACCCTTAAGTCAAATATCATGTAAAAACAGTTGTTGTACATATTTCACCCGCTCCCTTGTTTTTCCCCCCCAGTTTTGACGTTAAAGAGGTGTGTCTCGTGGATGATTCACTTGTGCAGCTGCTGAGTCAACCAGAAGGGAGGGAAAGTTATCCTTGGATGTAGTTCTGATATTAGATTTAAAACCAAACTCATAAACCCCGGGCCTGCACTGTAATAACCGACTTCCTTATGAATGATCCGGGGTCAGACTCATATCCGGACTTTTACTCTCAGGGGCTACGGTACACACTCTACGGTACACACCCCTCAGGTCCCATGGAACAGGCAGATTCTGCTCTCTCATTGGACAGGAGTACTACTGCAGCTGGATTCTACCACCTCATTGGACAGGGAGGCTCAGTACAGGAAGTGGTTTTGCCGTGAATGCATGGCCACAAACTCAGAGGAGATCCAGAGATGTATTTGTTGCAAATTGAATCTTATGATTTTGACAGGTTTCGTTTTTTTATTTTATTTTTTTAAAGAAATGGTTTCAGATATCCAAACTGCGACTGAACCACTTCTCTCAGCTTTGGTCCATTTCCCTTTCTTCAAATTGGCCTTGGTTACAGTCCGTGGTTTGGCCTTGGTTACAGTCCGTGGGGACGTGGATTGATATGTTTCGTGAATGCTGCTACTTATTCATGAAATAGATTGGCTTGTTTTATTACACTCAGACCATATTGATGGATTGTGTGGGAGCGTTTGATGTGTCGGTCCATGTAGAGGCATGGAGTCCCGATGGTGGTGCGTTGTGTGTTGTACGCATTTTGACTCAGTTCCTCATGCTGCGTTTTCTATGTCTTATGCTCGCTGCTGTTATGTGTGGGATCGGATACTGCCTGTGAGTCATAACAGACAGGCTTTGGGCTAACTGTGAAACCTCCTCCATCTCTCACCACAAGCAACCCTGTTTGTGCATTAGGAACCCTGCCAAAAGCACCCTGCGTCCGGCATAGCCTGCCACTATATCAAATGCTTATTACAGTACAATATGAATATAGTAACAGCCTGTCGTCTGTGACTCAGTAGCCTAGATGTTTGAACGGCTGAAATGGAGAAGTAGAGGACGCTGAGACTACCCGCCTCATTTCACATAAAAAGTGATTTAATACTTTTTTGGTCAGCATGCGTGGGCATAACCTTGTTGAAATAAGTGACACCTTTTAACACGTTTAAACCAATCAAATGCCTTGCTTGGGTGGAGCTGTAAAAAGCTGAATTCCGTTTTCCTTCAGGTTTTCTCCAATTTCCTTCAATGTTTCAAGCTAACATAGGAAACTCTATGCTAAACTCTATGCTAAATAGTCCTACCCGGGCAGAAAAAACGATGCACATAACAACTAACAACCATTCTACAGGTGTCTGGGGGGAGGGTTCTTGGAATGTAACATCCAATGAAATTGCGAGCACATTCTCCCATCGCTCCTGATCCAAAATTCTCCAGACCTCCAAAGGAGGTGTGAGAACAATGATTTGGACGGCTAGGCAAGACTAATGTTTACCACACACAAATCATAGACAGCATCAGACAACCTGTAGCTGGTTTTGCACTTATTTCCACCAACCATCTACTTTAAATATGCTGTCTTTCTCTTTGATAACATGTTTGAGTGGAATGTGGTAGGCTATAGATAGGTTTGTGTGTGTGTTTTTTAAAAATATTTTTGCTGATAGCACACTCTGGGTAACCTTCACCAAATCCTGGTAGAGATGCCAGAATGGTCTCGTAATGTCAAATGGCTGCCTCCATGTCAAGTAAGTGTGAAAAAGATGCACTATTTTCTTCAAATCTTATCAGTCATCCTGGCTGCTAGTAGTAGTTTTTGAAAGCTGCCTATGTTTCTTATGTTTTTCACACTCACCATAGTTCTCACTGTCTGTCAGGCGTGTGGATGTCTGCTAAGATGTCAGAACACATGCGCGCGCGCGCACACACACACACACACACACACACACACACACACACACGTGTGGCAATGGAAATGAACTCACTGTCTGTCAGGTGTGTGGATGTCTGCTAACATGTTAGAACACACACACACACACACACACATACTTGCGTGGCAATGGAAATTAACTGCACATAGGCTTATATAGCCTTTCTCAAAGTGCTTTACACTGTATGGGGCTAACTGAGTCTATCCATTACCAAGTAGAGCAGTGCTAACAAGATTTCATAAGAGGTTTGAGCTTCTCTGAAGTGAAGGATCATTCTGACCACACTGGATCATCCATAGGCAGTGTTGCTGTATATTCCTTTAAGGCTGAAGTTCAAATCTGACTTACAGGCGTCTAAATCAAGTTAATAGTCGAATACTCTGGTGTAGGATACATTGAGGTGTCCTTTTGGGCGTTAGTAAAGCCAACTAAAAAATAAATAATCAGTTTATTGATAGTCTTTTGATCAGTTTTAAACAGTTATTGCCCATTTATTAAACGTTTATGATCATCATCACTCCCATATTGGGGGTACCAAACGGTGGCTTGCTCGAATCCTCTGATTTTGGTATGACTTGGCCGCTTATGAACACTTTGCAAACCAAAAAGCTTTAGCCTTATATGAAGTGTTACCAATACGATTGTAGTCTCTGCTATCTTCAGTGTAGACTGCAGTGTAATTTCAGAATTAGGCTACCATACCATATTTACCATGTCCAACTCCAAATTTGGCCAATCTCCCTCTGTGCCTCTACTTTAAGGTAGGCTACACAGGCCTCTACCCAGGTCCGCTGAGACTGGCCCTCCGTGTTCAGCCCCAGCTCTTCCCTGCTCAGCTCAGCTCTGTTGGCTCGGTGCAGTGTGGATGCCCAGGCAGCGAGCGTTTCGTTCCGTTCCCCGAGAGCGTGACTGGCATGCTAGCTAGCGCCCTGCTACATAGAGCCATATTGATGTGTTTCCAAGACGCTGCCAAAGCTAGCAGATGACGCTAGCTGTGCCAAGGCAGTAGGTGGAGACAGATGCTACCTGTCCTTCCACTCTCTCCAGCCAGATTGCTCCCAGTAACAAAGCAATAAAGTTAATAGATCAGCATATCAATTTTACAACTGCACTCATGCTGCAATTAGGAAAACGATTTGCCATAAAAACTGTCAATGGCTTTATCTCGCTTTGATCCTAAGCTCTGACCGTTTTGCGGTGGGCCAGTGAATAAATCCGTGTTGCATTGATTGAGAATGTCACGTTTCGCAATAACTATTGACAAGCTCCAGGTCTGTACAATATCTCACACCACCCAGATCGCCCTTCACCGGTAATGCAATGCTAGAGGTTGGATTGGTGGCTGTATTGATGCACTCTGATAAGGGCTGTGTTGACGCACTCTCCATAGATTTTAGTTGAGGAACCAGAAAGAGAGAGAGAGAGAGAGAGAAATATGATAGTCTTTGATTCACATGCCCTTCCAGCTTCCCTTTCTCCATCGCACCAATTATGAATTGTAACTTTTGTTCCTCCTCTCCTCAAGAACATTTCTTACCCACACCCTGAGGTCCCAGAATGTCACCTCCTGCCAGCTAGTTAGTTATCTGCCTGCGTCGTTCTCTGCTGTATCCCCCTCAAGCAGTGCTGTGATATTCCATTTCTCTGAGATTTATTTTTCTCTCTCTCTCTCTCTCTCTCTTTCCCTTCCCACCCCTCGCACAGCAAAACGCGTGTGTGGTAGAACTTTTAGAAAAAGGTTGAACGCTGACATTCTGCAAAATGTCACTCTTGCTCCTTGACCTCCCGCTCGCCGGTTCTGCGATCTGATTGGCTGTGGGCTGTGTGTCGGGGGTCGCGGTGGGCTCACACTTAGGCAGGAGGCCATTGGAGGACCAGCAGATGCCACGGTAACTAGGAGGGTGTTGATTGGTCATTAGAGAGGCCACACTCCTCACTCACACTCCTGGAGGACCCCTGGGTCTCACACTCCCTCTTTCGCCCTCCCTCCCTCCCTCCCTCCCACCCTCCCGCCCGCCATCCCTCCTTCCCGCCCTCTCTCTCTCTGTTAGTGAAATTGACTTTTTTTTTTATCGAGAACAAAATATAATCTGGCTCATTTCTTTTTCTTTTCTTTTGAATTGAGGAACTGTCATAACTTCCCTGCTATGAAAACTAATGACCACATTCAAGTGAACTTCGAAAAATCCCCTCCCTCTCCGTGCTGTTTGTGAGTGCAGCGCTACGAAAGAAAGCGTCAAACTTTGAGCAGCCCACATGTACGGATGGAGTGTAGAGACAGGAGGTTAGTCTGGTCCGGCCAGTGTCATCGCTGGCCTCTCTGTGTGCTGCTGCCTTGCCCTTTTGTGTGTGTTATTAGACTAATTTGTAGCTCACCCTCTCATCTGTCAGTCAGGCATTCAGATGCTGCAGAGAGTCCTGCTGCTTGCTGGGTTCAGAGACGGAAGGACAGCAGGGTGGACATTTCTGGGCTATTGAGAATAGGCCTCGTGGCTGCCAGGCAACTCTGAGGTCTGCTGGTCGGTCCACTGCTGTAGAAGTCTCTGCCTGTCTGTCTGCCTGTCTGTCTGTCTGCCTGTCTGCCTGTCTGTCTGTCTGTCTGTCTGTCTGCCTGTCTGTCTGTCTGCCTGTCTGTCTGTCTGCCTGTCTGTCTGTCTGTCTGTCTGATTATCTATATTTCTATTAATTCATGTACCTGTCTGTCCGTCTAAGCCATTTTTGTAGCTGCCTGTCTTACTGTAACCACTTGTAGCTGTCTGTCAGTCTAATTATCTATCTTTCTATTAATTAATGTTTATGTTTGGCTGTCTGTCTTTGTGTATGTAGGTCTGTCTGGGCACAGGCACTGGTTAGGGTTAGTTAGTTAGTTAGTTAGTTAGTTAATTAGTTGCTGTCTCTCACACAACAGAGTCCATCTCTGTGCCTCTGTCTGTTTCTCTTTTGGTTTCTGTCTTACTCTGCTCTGCACTGCTCTTTCTCTCTCTCTCTCTCTGTCTCTCTCTCTCTCTCTCTGTCTCTCTCTCTCTCTCTCTCTCTGTCTCTCTCTCTCTGTCTCTCTCTCTCTCTCTCTCTCTGTCTCTCTCTCTCTGTCTCTCTCTGTCTCTCTCTCTCTCTCTCTCTGTCTCTCTCTCTCTGTCTCTCTCTCTCTGTCTCTCTCTCTCTCTCTCTCTCTGTCTCTCTCTCTCTCTCTCTCTCTCTCTCTCCCTGATTATCACCAGTTGTGACGGGGACAGACAGACCCTGCAGGGAGAGGGGAGCGGAGGGTCATTGGGACTTTCAGGTGGTGTGACCCCTCGTGTCCAGTCTGTTCACCCCCCCCCAGGCCAGGAGTGGACTGGCCCACTCCGCCCTCTCCTGCCCTTCTGAGACAGCAGGAGTGTTATGTGACGCAAGAACAAAATGGACCAGACAAAGACAATGAAAGTGATGGACAGGGACAAGAGTCACAGGACAGTTGTAGCGAGGGGGGCGGAGGCAGAGACATGGACATGCACAGGGAAAGACACCGAGAAAGAGACGGACAGGGACAGGACAGGACAGGACAGTTAAAGGAGCAGACGTGGAGGTAGAGATGGGGGGAGGGGGTGGGTGGGGGGGGGGGGCGGCTCAGGGACAGGGGTACAGTAGTCTGCTGATGGTCTGTAATCTGAGAGGTGACACACTGTGAGGGCCACTGGCTGTGTTTTCCTTCTCACTGACGCAGTACTGGAGCTCTCAGGGAAGTGTGTGCGTGCGTGTGTTTTTGTGAGAGGTGTGTGTATGCATGTGTGCGTGTGTGTGTGTGTGTGTGTGTGTGTGTGTGTGTTTTTGAGAGAGGGAGTGAGAGGTATGTGTATGCATGTGTGTGTGTGTGTGATAGCTTGGAGTTGTGTGAGCTGCAGAAGGCTCGTCTGAATGCAGTAATGCAGCCAGTCCTGGAGAACACGGAAAGACTTCCAGGCACCGGAGATCAGAGGCTATTTTTAGAGTTTTTAGCATCGCTGAAAAGTAGGGACTTGATAAATTATTGAAACTAAATGATTTTGATTAATGGAGAAGAGTTACTTACTTCACTCAGCTCATCTCTCACACTGGCTTGGTTGTCTGTGCATGGATGACTGAAATCAATTTCACATTGACTCATTTAGGGAAGGGAAGGGAGTTTTCAATTCCTTTATTACGAGAAAACCAATGAATTTTGGCATTCATTTGGGTACTTGCCTGTCCAAAACCAGTTGAATCATCATGAAAGCTCTTTGTTGACATGTGGGAGTTTGTTAGAGGAGAGTGGATGACCAGGAATATGTTACTGGTGAGCGGCAGATGGCTGCTAGCAACGCTCGGTTTCCTACACCAGTAATCCCGTCTAAAGAACAATGATTGGCTGGCTCTTATGAATTTAATGCTGACGTGGCCTAGTTTACAAATTGTGCAGGATTAACTCCTGGTTTGTTGTGTTTATAATCTGCCAAAGTCCTTTTAAGTAGCATTTTTGTATATATGTAGGGTATGTATGGAGAATATGCTGACATTGTTTGTTTTTCTGTTGGGCAGATTTAGTGTTTACAGGATTATGTGTTGACCACGAGTGACTTTACTACCTTTCACACTGAATGACTATCTTGAGTTGTGGGGGAATTGGTGACCCAGCAGTAGAAAAACAACCAACGGTTGTTTTGTTTTGTTTTTTCTTTTTTTTCTTCTTCTTCTTCTGTGTCTTTCGTCTTTGCTCATTTGTGCTAATAACTAATCTTTATTACTGAGGTCACTTAGGATTCAGAACTGATTAAGGCCCATCTACAACATTTAATCTAAAACCAACCTCTCCAGAAATAGCCCGGATAGATCGTGTTGGCGTTGCCGTGCTTATCTGTGCATCTCTTTAGCAGACGTCCCCTCTGGGGACTGTTCTTCCGTCAGGGGCGATCCGGTGCAGGCTGACGTCCCGCACTTAGGGTGAATATGGTTGCGTTTAGATGGGAATATCGGCCCCTTATTTGGGATGCGGCCCATTTTTCACCGCGGAATGTAGGTCATCCCCAGTGGATGCCTTTGTGAGGGCTGAGCTGTGCCATTTGTCATCGCGCATCATGTGACTCATCCATGAGGTCTTTGTTGTCACACATGCCGCATCATTCTCTCACCTGATTGGCCCAGGGGGTGTGCGCTTTCTGAGTGTCAGACGGAATTAGCATATACAGTGTTGTCATCGTGTAAGTACACAACTGCATGCTCAGACACCCCCCCCCCCCCCCCCCCCACACACACACACACCCCCCACACCCCCCCCTCTTATTCTGTCTCCTCTGAGCTTCGTTGTCATATTCCCCGAAGCTATTGATCTTCTCTCTGGAGGAAGTTTTCAAGGTGGGGGAAAGGAGCTCTGCAGACATTGTTTGTTTCTCAGTTACACTGGCTAGCAAGAGAACTTTCCGGAGATGACACCAAAATGACGAGGCTAACCGTAGGCTGTTAGTGATGAATACACAGGCTGGGTGCAGTCTAGTCAACCTTGCGTTTCAAACCGATGTCCTTGTGTGGTGTAAGTCACGGTGTAGTCATGTTTTGTTTGTGAATCATTGTTGTTCGTTAGAGCTGAAAAAACAATGTGTGTGTGTGGAGGTTAGGGGGGGAACAAATACTCAAAGGACCACAAATGAACATCCAGGGCTGCAAACCCCAACATTTTCGGTTGAAGCCAGTTGAACCGAATAATTGTGAGCAAGGGGGGGGGGGGTATTTGCCCAAATCCTGGTTTGTCCAAATCCTCCCCCCATTTCCTACGCAGTACATGTAGGCTTACCTAGCAGCTGCAGTTGCGCTGCGTTGTCCCCGGCGACAGAGACTGAGAGCTGCCTGTCAGGCGTTGCAACATAGACTTCAAATCCCTGCTTGACGGTACAAGCATGTCGACGCCAAAGGCAAGTCTTTAGACTGTCGTCAGCAGCAGATAGCTGCCTCTGGGCGCCGCGCCGTGTGACATTGACGGAGATCCACCTTTTACTACCTCAAGGAGGTGAGGCCTGTCATGACTGCCAGCGCTGAGAAGGCTGGAGGTGGATGCTGTGCCCCCAAACCAACCGATCTAGGATCAGATCATACAACCCAATCCCCAAATCAGTGGTTAGAACAAGCAACGTCTACCAACTCTACTGCTGCTACCCGCTCCCCACAAAGCGGGATCTCGGTGGTAATCGTGTCGTCTTTGTACGGGTAATAGAGTTTTCATAGATGCTGGGTTTCTTACGTGTGACTGTGGCATATGGTACGTCGGGAGCATATGGGGAATAATGTGTGTCTTACCTGAAGAAACTGCCTTCCATCTTGCTTTTCCTCCCACAGCCAAAGTGGTATATCGTCATTGAAACCCAATCTAGAATCTAACCTGGTTACAATCCAGGACCTGTAGAATGGCCCGCTTGACTAGAACTAGAGAATAGTTGTCCTGAGGTGATTGGGGTGAAAAACTGCACACTGAAATTTGACTTTGGCCTCTACACTGTAGCACAGATTCTCGCCATAAACAAATGCAGGCAAGACTTCAGTAATGGTGGATATGGGTATGGGAATGAAATTATTCCACCACATTGAGCTTTTTTGATTTGTTTATGAAGAGAGAGAGAGAGAGAGAGAGAGACATGGAAAATGACTTGAGATATCTATTCTTTTTATAACCCCACAAACACGTTGTGTGTGTGTGTGTGTGTGTGTGTGTGTGTGTGTGTGCGTGTGTGTGTGTGAGGAAGATGCAGCCAAGCGTAGCCAGTGTTTGACATAATGTTGGACCAGTATGGAGGATGACTGGGAACATCAGCGTTGATATGTGGTGATACACAGGGGCTGTCACAAAGCCTGCGTCCATATGCTGCGCCGCTCATTCGTGAAGCTGTGAAATTGGGTTGCGTCCCAACTAGCCTGGAGACAGTTTTTCTCTTTCTCTCTCTCTCTCTCTCTCTCTCTCTCTCCCTCTCCGTTAGCTCATCCTGCTAGCCCTCCACTAGCTGAGAAGACGGAACAACTAATGTGGCATTAATAGGGTCACATCTCCACCAAGAGCTTTATTTCCCTCTTTTCTGCTCCTCCCAGTGTAGCTGTCCATGTTGGTCTGCTGCTTCAGATGTATGGGGGGGCGGGGGGGGGGGGGGAAGTCCTATAGGCCTGGCGTCCTCACACGTGAAGCCTGCCGGTACGTGTTCTGGCAGGAAAGGGGATGCCGATGCACTCACTACCTTACCGGTTGTTTGATTCAACGCTGTTTCTGATAACGGTTTGCTCGCCGATTATGAGTTCTGATATGAAAGGAATAGGTGTTTAAAGTATTTACCGGTTGTTGTCTTGGTGTGTTTGTCATTTTTTGTGGAAAAAAAAATCTTGTCTGTGTGGAAAGGAGTTGGTTAGTGTCATATTCTCAACTGGCATTCATCTCAAAATCCCTAAAATGTCTTTTTTTTTTTTATTTAAAAAAAAAAAAGTGATTTGAAGTTGATGAATAAGGGGAAAAGATGTTTGACTGGTTTTGTGTGTATGGCGTATAAGTAACCAAGCACACACACACACACACACAGGGCTTCAAATATACTTTTTGGTCTACCAGCCAAGGTGTCTGGTGGATGAGAAAATTCATCAGCCACTCTGATTTCTTACCAGACAAATTGTTTTAAAACCAACATTAAGGGAAATATAAATAATAATAAAAAAACATTAGCAGGACTCCTAACGCATTGAAAATTACTCCCTGCACAGAACGAACCCCCTGTAGAGTAGGCTTTAAGTTTCGCGCCTATCCAAGTCAAAATACCGCTACATATTTCCCCCTGCTCCCCCCCCCTGCTCCCCCCATGTTGTCTATCTTGTGCTGTCGCGTGTAGTTGGATTTTCCAGCCATGCTTTATTTCAGACTGTAACCAGAGGCCTTGGTGTAAGTAAGAGCGCTCATAGACTTGAGGGGGGTTCGTTTGAAAGTCAGGAGAAGCGTGAGTGAGATGTGCAGCAGCTCCAGTCAGCTGGAGGAGGGTTAGGCAGGAACAGCAGGAGTGTTGTCACATATGTTGAATCAACGGTAACCGCGATAACGTGCGGATCATCCGCACCAGTTTGGCTTTTGAATTGAAGCGTAATATTAGTCGAACCTTTTGTCGGCTGCCCACCAAAGTGGCTGGTAAGACTGACAGATTTCCCCGCCGACGCTAAAGTCTACCCGCGTCTGCTGGGTGACGGGTGTTCATGTTTTACACACCTCAGTTTATCGAGACTCCTCACACTTAACGCGGTGTGACCGATCAGTACTGGTACGTTTAAGGACCATATCATCGCGGCGAAGTTTTTCCTTTCTCCGACCCTTTTGCCTACTAAGTCAGCATGAAGTGTAATGCCATTTGCAGCGTGCGATTGGACAGTGGATGGAGGAGAAAAAAAACATGTTTTAAACGCCTGTGAGTGTTTTCTTTCTGCAAGGGCTTGAAAGATGCGAGTTAATCTGCTTACTCCTTTAATTGTGAGCTCTGGGGGTGGGGCTCCTTCCAGCCAGAATAAAGCCAGTGATCCAGAAGTAAAGTGATGACCACAGTTATTCCTTCCTTTTGGCTCCGAACCCCCCTCCCCTCTTCCCTCCTCTCCTCCCTCCCTTACCCTCCCTTGCCCTCCTTCAGTGGGAAAAAAGCTCCTTGTTCCGACAATGGACTTTTTTGCCATATGTTCGGTTGACATCTTCATCAGGTTCACAGCAGGTTACCTTAGTTAACTTTCACTCCACTGGCTGATGGGATTTTCTCTCCTGCTCCTTGACTAGCTGGCTCAAAGTCTAGACGGCCTCAGAAGCAGGCCCTTCCAACCCTGCGCTCACAATGCCCACATTGTGGACGTTAAGTAGCGGCAGCTTCCTCCCGGTTGCTGCCTCGTTACCCCGAACGGGCTGGTGCTAAGACAATGCCTTTGTCCAGGGGCCATAGAGGGGCCTAATCCGTACCACTACATACTGTGAAATAAATCTCTTAAAGATGAGAGAGAGGGAGAGAGAGAGTAGAGTAGAGAGAGGATAGAAAGAAAGAAATCATTGCCAAGGAGGTTAGAGTGCAGCAGTTTAACCCCTGGCCAAGAAAGAGAGAGGAGTGGAGGCAAAGGGAGAGGGAGAAAGGAGGAACAAGGACAGGCAGGCGCTACAAGGCCCTTCATCTCGTGGTGGGGATGGAGAAGGGGCCTCTGAGACACTCCTCTCACCAGAGAAACTGCTGTTCTCCATATGGGTTTTGGCCTTTCTTGACAAACAGGGTGCCTATTCAATCAAAACAGATATTCAGTTGGCTAGTTCTTGGAATAAGGCACAATTTAAAAAAAAAAAAAAAAAAAAAAAACCCAAAGCTTTCTCCCTGCGCTGACAGAGAGAAGGCGAGTATGAAAGTGTGAATCTTTGTGGAGATACGTTATTCTTTTTTTTTTTTTGCTCCACACAGTGGCTGAGTGTTATTTAACGCAGACGGGGTACATTCATTAAAATATGAATTCTCACGACGCTGTGTTTTATTTGTCCATTCCATCATTTATTTCTTATTTAGTTTTTGATTGAATGGAGCTCAGTGTTCCAAGCCTCCTTTGAGCCACACAACTGAACTGTACTGAACACTGAGACACACTGCACACAGACTGAATACTGAACTCTGCTGTGTGTGTGTGTGTACGTGCGCATGTCTGCGTGGGTGTGAGTGTGGTGTGCCTTTTCCTGTGTCTTGTAGCTGGTCTGTTTCAGAATAGTGCTTTGTCAGTGTCACATTAGAAAATAGAGGAACCTCACCTAGTGTATGATCTGAACAAGAAGGCCAAAATTCATAGTTTACAGGGGTGATGATGATGGGTTACTAGGCCCAGTTCTAACTAAGCTGCCACTGTCTTGCATTTCACATCAATAAACTGCCTGTGCTATCTAATGTAACCATCGTCCTATCTGGCTTACTGATTGTTAGGCTACTTGCTTTACAATTTGCAATTGAATCCTCTGCCAATAATTGAATTTGTCGTCAAAAGAAGTGACAGAGGGAATTAAAGTGTCAAGAGAAGCTTCCACAGCCGTTTTAATACAACACGGTCCTGTTAGGCGACCTGTTGTTGTCGTGATGATCTCTGGTTTTTCACTTATTAACTAGCTAATATCCTCAGCTCTCCTCTTCCTCCCGCCCCCTCCACCTCTCACCTATATTACCCCCCCCCCCGCCCCCCCCCCGCCCCCCTCCTGCCCCTCCTGCCCCTATCAAAGCTCAGTGTATCGACTTTTAAAGACAGGCATCCCCGGGACATCCAAACATTGATTTGCGACTGACCCTCTCTGCTGGTGCTGGGGGGTGCCGGCGTGATGCCTGCCCTCCCCGCGTCAGTCCGAGGTTAGCCACGCTTGAAACCCACAGGGATCAATGGACACACATCCCTGAGCCCAGTGCTATCACTCTGTAAACACACACACACACACACACACACACACCCATGCACACAGTACACACACGCACACACACACACACACACACACACACACGCATGGTTGTGCACACAGTACACACACGCATGCACACAGTACACACACACACACACCCATGCACACAGTACACACATGCACACGCACACACACAGTACATGCACGCACACACACACACACACACACACACACTCTCTGAGGAATCAATGGTCACTCCTGAGCTTGCCATCACCTTGGGCCTACCAGCGTGTGGGTGTGAATAGAGGAATATAACCCATGATAGGTGATTTCAATTCAATTCTCACCCACTGGATATGGTTGTGCTCCGTTCAGACGAGCCACGCTGGATGTTGTTTTCTCCTTGTCGTTCTAGCTGTCACGGTTAAGATGTTTTCACTGATACGATTGGGATTTGTTTTGAGGGGGATGGGGATGTTTTCACTGGTACGGTTGTGATTTGTTTTGGGGGGGGAGGGCGGCGGCGGCGGCGACGGTAGGGATGTTTTCTCGTGGTGTAAATGGAAAGGTGTTGCCTGTGGGGCCTTATGTATCGCATCGCTACCACAGCTGTCGGCCGCACCTCGTTTTGGGGTTTTGCCAAGTTTAGGATATTCATTGGTTTTGATTACCGTTCGATTTCGATAAAAAAAAAAAAAAAGATTTAAGCGGAGCTCCTCGTGCGTTCAATGGAAGTGAAACCTAGGTACGACTATGTCCGTCCCGAAGCACGTCCCATACTGCACAGAGATGCCTTTAAGGAGTTGATGAGAGCCAGTGATGGAGAGATTCAGATGGACGCTGTTTGATGTCCTCGGAAATATGTAGATGCAGGAAACGGTTGGGTGGTAGAAAAGGAGAACCACGGTGAATATCTTATGGAAGTGATTTATGTGTTTTTGACATGTCTTTGACTTTGTGTTTCAACATATGGGTGTGTGTTGTTGTGTGTGTCAACCATGTGTTTTACACCACGTGTGTTAGTGTGTGCATCTGACTGTCTGTGTCTACTGTAGGTTTGTGTGCCTGGATTGTACAGTGCCCTGCGTAAGTAACGGGACAGTGAAGCATTTTCTCTTCTTTT
Organism: Argentina silus; assembly: GCF_951799395.1. Classification (NCBI taxonomy): domain Eukaryota; kingdom Metazoa; phylum Chordata; class Actinopteri; order Argentiniformes; family Argentinidae; genus Argentina; species Argentina silus. The sequence goes on along the minus strand of NC_139660.1, from coordinate 3,038,509 downwards.
GAGTCTACACACACACACACACACGCGCAGTGCCCTGCGTAAGTAACGGGACAGTGAAGCATTTTCTCTTCCTTTGGCTCTACACAGCAAAGGTTTGGATTTTAAATCAAACAATTACTATGAGGTTAAAGTAGAGATTCTCTTTTATTTGATGGTATTTGTGTACATATTGGTTTCACCATTCCGAAATTACAACACTTTTTATGCATAGTCCCCCTATTTTAGGGTATCCAACAGTAATGGGACAATTGGCTTGACAGGTGTTTCTGGTAAGTCAGGTGTGTTCCATCACATCATTTGTGCAGGCATAACATGTCAATGTCTGGTATTGATTCTAGGCTTTGCATTTGCCTTTGGAGTGCTATTGGTGTCTGTCAACATGAGGACCAAAGAGGTGTCAATGAAAGGCAAGGACGCCTTTGTTAGGGTGAGAAATCTGTAGCAATCTATCAGAAACATAGCCAAAACCGTAGACTTACCAAAATCAACAGTTTGGAACATCATTAAAAAGAAAAAAAAGACACTGGTGAGCTCAGCAATCGCAAACGGGCTGGTAGACCAAAGAATGATGACCATAATTAAGAAAACCCCCAAAACAACTGTCCCATTGATCAGGAACACTCTCCAGGAGGTAGGCGTGAATGTGTCAGAATACGTCACCAGCCAAACTACAGACGCTTCACTGGTACAAACAACTAGTTATCCTCACAAAGGATGGTTCAGGTTACAGGTTTGCTAAAAAGTACCTATAAAGCCTGCAGAGGTCTGGAAAAGAGTCTTGTGGACAGATGATATGAATATTATCATGGACCAGAATGATTGCAAGAGGAAAGTTTGGAGAAAAAACAATCTGCCCAAGATTTACAGCATACCACCATCATCTGTGAAACATGGTGCAGGGGGTGTTAGGTTTGGGCATGTATTGCTGCCACTAGAACTGGCTCCCTTGTCTAATTGTAACTGCTGATGGCAGCAGCATAATGAATTCTGAAATGTACAGAAACATCTTGTCTGCTCGAGAGGAAATGCCTCCAGATTAATTGGATGGCGCTTCATCATACAGCAATACAATGACCCAAAATCTTCTGATTTAAATCCAATTGAACATGAATTTCATTTCCTGATGATAAGATTTTAGGCAAAAATACCTCAAAACAATCAACAACTGAAGATGGCTGCAGTACAGGCCTGGCAGAGCATCACCACAGAGAAGATACTCAGCGTCTGTTGGGGTCAATGGGTTGCAGACTACAGACAGTTATTACATGCAAAGGATTGTCGACCAAATACTAAACATGAGTGCTTCATTTGGACATTTCATAAATCTGTCCCATTACTTAAAAAATAAAAGTGGTGTAATTTCTGAGTTGTGAAACCAATATGTACACCAATACCATCAAATAAAAGCTGAGAATCTCTACTTTAACCCCCTAGTAATTGTTTGATTTCAAATCCAAACTTTTGGAGTGTACAGCCAAAAGAAGAAAAAAATGCTTCACTGTCCCATTACTTACGCAGGGCACTGCGTGTGTGTGTGTGTGCGTGTGTGTGCGTGTGCATGTGTGTCTGCTGGCTCAAGGCGGTTCACAGACCTGCTGGGAACAGGACCGGCCTTAGTGGGTGACCCCAGGAGGCAGAGACCCCGAGAGGGGCGAGGGGTGTGTGTGTGTGTGAGGGGAGGGGAGGGGGGGGGGTCGGATTTACCAGCCCGGGGTCTGTCATGGTGACATTTCTGTCCCCTGGCTCAGCAGGGCTTCACCCTCGTAACCTTCAACTTTCAGCCTTAACCCTTTCAACCCCCCCAGTGTCGGCTGCACGCCTCGCTTGGCCTCGCCCGCAACCACACACTCACAATACAGCAGCAGGGGGGGGGAGACGAGGGGAGGGGAGGGAGGGGGGGAGGGGGGGGGTGGAGGAGGGAGGGAGGGGATGGAGTGAGTGAAAGAGGGAAGATGAGAGTTGAGGAGGCTACAGATGGGAAAAGAGATTTTAAGGGAGACAGAAAGAG
>NC_139660.1:3028701-3033701 GCF_951799395.1 Argentina silus | reverse complement strand
TCTGGAGACCAGCCTGTTGGGAAGCGTTTCTGTCACCTGTATCAGTGGGATAGAGATAGAGTGGAGTCTGGTGGGCTCTGGTGGAGGCTGTTGAAGGTAGAAATCAGAGGATGGGCTCATTGGAATGCATGGAATGGAATGAGGAATGGTACCAAACACACAACACAAAGTGAAGCATTTTTTCTTCTTTTGGCTCTGTACTGGGGAAGTTTGGATTTTCAAGCATGAAGGTTTGAGGTTAAAGTAGAGATTGTCAGCTTTTATTTGATGGTATTTGTGTACATATTGGTTTCACCATTCAAAAATTACAACACTTTTTATGCATAGTCCCCCTATTTTAGGGTACCCAACAATAAACTGGCTTGACAGGTGTTTCTGGTAAGTCAGGTGTGTTCCGTCACATAATTTGTGCAGGCATAAGACAGCTGTCAATGTCTCGCATTGATTCTAGGCTTTGCATTTGCCTTTGGAGTTTGCTATTGGAGTATGTCAACATGAGGACCAAAGAGGTGTCAATGAAAGCCAAGGTCATTATTAGGCTGAAAAATAAAAGTAAAAAAAAAAAGATCAGAAACATAGCCAAAACCTCAGGCTTACCAAAATCAACAGTTTGGAACATCATTAAAAAAAGAAAGAAAAAGACTGGTGAGCTCAGCAACTGCAAATGTGCTGGTAGGCCAAGGAAGACTTCCACAGTGGATGACCGAAGAATGATCACCATGATTAAGAAAACAAAAACAGTTGTCTTCTAGATCAGGAACACTCTCCGTGAGGTAGGCCTCAGTGTGTCAGAGGCTACCATCAGAATACGTCACCAGCCAAACTACACTTCACTGCAAGGTGCAAACCACTAGTTAAGGATGCTCAGGTTACAGTTTGCTAAAAAGTACTTACAAGGCTTGCAGAGGTCTGGAAAAAAGGTATTAATGGTTGACAGATAAGGTGAATATTATCATGTACCAGAGTGATTGCAAGAGGAAAGTTTGGAGAAAAAAGATTTACAGCATACTACCACCTCATCTGTGAAACATGGTGCAGGGGGTGGTAGGTTTGGGCGTGTATAGCTGCCACTAGAACTTATTAACTTGTCTTAATTGATGATTGTAACTGCTGTAACGGCTCAAATTCATTGGATGGTGCTTTATCCTACAGTAAGACTATGTTCCAAAACATATTGCCATAGCAACTAGGAGTTTTTCAGAGCCAACAAGTGGAAAGGTCTTGACTGGCCATGTCAATCTTCAGATTTAAATCCAATTGAACATGCATTTCATTTTAATTTCATTTTCAATAATAGCAAACACACAGCAACTGAAGATGGCTGCCGTACAGGCCTGGCAGAGCAACACCAGAGAAGATACCCAGCGTCTGGTGGGGTCAATGGGTTGCAGACTTCAGGCAGTTATTGCATGCAAAGGATTGTCGACCAAATATTAAACATGAGTGCTAATTTTTGGCATTTGATGAATCTGTCCCATTACTTTTGCGTACCCTAAAAAAGTGGGACTGCATAAAAAGTGGTGTAATTTCTGAATGGTGAAACCAATATGTAATACATGCCATTGAGCTGAGACATTTCAGTATATGTGGTCCCAGTGGGAATCAAACCCACAACCTAAGCGTTGTTAGTGCCATGCTCTACCAACTGAGCCACAGAGGACCACACTGTGCAATATGTACACAAATACCAATCAAATAAAACCTCACACACACACACACACACACACACACACCCCAGCTCTAGCTCCATACCTCACCCTCATAGACCCTACTAGTATACCTCAACCCACTCTAGCCCATGCCTAGGCCCCAACCCCGACCTGCAGCTATACCTTAACACCGTAACCCAATCCCTAGTCCCAGATCTGTATCCTGAACCCAATCCCTAGTCCCAGACCCCTATCCTGAACCCAATCCCTAGTCCCAGACCCCTATCCTTAACCCAATCCCTAGTCCCAGACCCCTATCCTTAACCCAATCCCTAGTCCCAGACCCCTATCCTTAACCCAATCCCTAGTCCCAGATCTGTATCCTGAACCCAATCCCTAGTCCCAGACCCACATCCTTAACCCAATCCCTAGTCCCAGACCCGTATCCTGAGGTCCTACAATGCGGCTTAGGCAGAGAGGCACAGGCAGGCAAGGCTGTGCTGGGTTCTGTGCTGTGCTGTGCTGGGTTCTGTGCTGTGCTGGGTTCTGTGCTGTGCTGGGTTCTGTTCTGTGCTGTGCTGTGCTGGGTTCTGTGCTGTGCTGGGTTCTGTGCTGTTCTGTGCTGTGCTGGGTTCTGTGCTGTGCTGTGCTGGGTTCTGTGCTGTTCTGGGTTCTGTGCTGTGCTGGGTTCTGTTCTGTGCTGTGCTGTGCTGTGCTGGGTTCTGTGCTGTGCTGGGTTCTGTTCTGTTCTGTGCTGTGCTGGGTTCTGTGCTGTGCTGGGTTCTGTGCTGTGCTGGGTTCTGTGATAACAGACCTCCACCAAGGGACCGGGAGAGCTCGGCGTCTCTCTGAGTGATACCCCTGTCTCTACCACAGATAAGTAATGCTGCCTCCCCAGTCCCTCCCAGCCCGCCAGCAGTCCTCATCCTGCACGCCTCCAGAGCTGTAAATGTATTAGCTGCTTTATATTCTTTTGTCTTGGGAAAATGGTTATAGCAGGGGGGGTGGGGGGGTGGGTGGGAGGGGGATTGGGGGGGGTTACTGTACAAGGAAACAACAACAACAGTGGCAACAACGCTGGTTCCCCTCAGTCTGTCTGCCACTCCTGTAGCGCTCCGGAGAACTCCCCCTGGTGCAGGCTCCACATCCACCTGCAGGAACACTGCAGGAATGGAGAGAGAGAGAGAGAGAGAGAGAGAGGAAACAGGGGGGGTGGGAGGCAGAGGGGGAGAAGGGGGGAGAGAGAGAGAGAGAGAGAGAGGGGTACGAACTGCGAACTGGAGAGAGAACGGAGAGAGAGAGGGATGCATGTTGAAGAGTGAAGGGAGAGGGAGATGATGTTGGGGAGAAGAGAGAGAGAGAGAGAGGAGAGAGAGGAGAGAGAGCCCCACATCACATTAGACATGCAGCCCCAGGTTTCTGTAATACTGGAAGGGGAACTGGTGAAGAGAAGTGTGTGTTTGGCCTTTCTGAAAGAGCTCTGGTTGCTCCTTTCCCATGGATGAAGATGTATTTTCAGCTTCTGCTCTTAAAGGGAGTTTTTTTCCCTCTTGTAAGTGTTGAATGCTGAGGCTCACACCTTGTATTGAACTGCATGCCATGTTGGTTTGGAGACAGGGGGCTTAATCAAGCTGTTCACGGAGAAGCTGCTGTAATCACTCTCTTTATCCCGTTTTCATCTAGTGTTCGATTGCGAGGGATGACGGTGTGTTGTTTACACACAGACACACACACACACACACGCTCGCACACTCACACACACACACACGCTCGCACACTCACACACACACACACGCGTTCACACTCACACACACACACACACTCTCACACACACACACACACACACACTCACTCACTCACACACACAAACATACTTTTCTCGTACCTGTGATCACAGTCTCCATGGCTGTCACTCAACGCACAGCATTCCTGATGTGGGCGGGGCAATAACCTATTCTGGAATCTGGCAACCCAAACGTTTTTCTTCGCGGAGAAAGCGAGCGCTGTCCATATGCACGGCGCCGGGGGGGGAAGCTCCCCGGAACATGTTGGTGTGCGTTCATAGTGGTTAATAATAGCAGCACACGCATACGGTGGTGGTGGCAGCTCAGATGTGTCTGACAGTTTTACAGCAGCACACGCCAAGACACACACACCAAGACACACACACACACACACACACACAGACACACACACACACACACACACACACACACACACACAGACACAGCACGGATGCTGCAGAGAGAGACCTCCCTTGCCATCCAGCCCTCAGTCTGTGTCGACTTCTCAATTTTATCACACATTCTGATAACTAAAACAACCAGCCCCCCCCCCCCCCCCCCCCCCCACCACCACCACCACCACCTACCTCCATATGTAAGCCTACGTACACACAAACATGATTAACCACCTACACACAAACACACAAAACTCTCTCATGCACACACTCACACAGCTCCCCCACCTAATATGCCCCCCCCACCCCTCCCATAGCTCATTGTTGTTGTTGCTTTTCTGCCTCTGGTTGTGGTGGCAGGCAGGCAGGCAGGCAGGCAGGCAGGCAGGCAGGCAGGCAGCTTTGTGTTTTGATCGGGGTGGGGGGGGGGGGGTGGGGGGGGTCGGGAGAGGGGGGGTGGTGGTAAATCAGTGACGGTACCCCATGGCTAGGCTGCAGCAGCCAACAGCGCAGACACCCAGACCCCAGGATCAGCCTCCGTCTCTGGGCCCCGCGCGGCCGTGCAGACAGACGTGGTGGCTGGCTGGGTCTAACCCATATGGTGCTCTGCTCTGCTCTGCTCCTGCTCCCTGTCTGAATCCATATGCCGCTGGTGGGGAGCTGAGGGCCCCTCCCCGGCTCCCCCAAGCCCACAGGGGAGGTGTTGGGAGGTAAAGCCCTGAAGGCCCGTCACACCCCCCCCCACCCCACCACCCCCCCCTGTACCCCCAGAGCTGCTTAGCCCATTGTCACAGCAATCTGCCACCACCTTGGCCTCTCTCTCTCCCCCCCCCCCCCCTCCACCCCCCACATCCCTCCATCCACCCTTTAGCCCCAGATAATCGATGAACTTAATCACAGCTAATTATTTAATCCGTGGATTGGGGAACCCCCCCTCCTCCTCCGCCCCCCACCCCAATCCTTAAAAAGGAAACCGTGGTCCTTTATTCTGTCAACCGAAACACTGAGGATTATGTGCTGTTGATTTACTTTTGTTTTTCAAGTGTGTTTTTTCATTTGAATGATTTTATCAAGATCGCTATCAGACACTAATCCTTGTTTGATTTCAATATGCCTACTTACATCAGATTTACAGGGCTGTGTATTAAAGGATCAAGGAATATGAATTAATG
>NC_139660.1:3008701-3026201 GCF_951799395.1 Argentina silus | reverse complement strand
CGTCCACACAAGTTGAACTCTGCTTCGTTGCATTTTGGTTCATTTCAAATTGAATACTGTGTTTTATAATTGTTGCGTAGAAACATGTCTTGGTGATTTGTGTTTTATTTATTTATCGGGGTGTAAATAGGGAGTGTAGATTGAATGAGCATACTGAACTATCGGAACAAAACCTTTCGTTTTTTCACAATAGTCCATATCCCTTATAAGAACAGTGATGTATAAAAGTGAAACAAACAGAAATCAACATAACATCCAGTAGTTGTATGTAGTTAACCAAACAAAGTAAAACAGCGTACCTTCATTTGCATAAATTGAATAAAGTGTAGAAGAAAAAAAAACCCATAGATGAAAAGAGAGCCTGTACTGCATGTTTAACGCAAGGCTGTATTTCTATACGTGTTCTGATGGTCCGTGGGTCTTGACGGACAATCGTGGGTTTACCACGGACTTGATGAGCTGCTGTCGAGAGGAGCGGCCCTCCTCCCCACCCACCCTTCCCGGCCAGCCTTGATGGCCTTTGTTTTTCTTTTTTCCTCTCTCTCTCTTTTCTCCTCGTTATTGGACTACTGGCACAGAAGCACGGCAGAGACGCTTCGCCCATAATTATGCATGAAGCCTCGCTGCCAATTAGCAGAGGCTCCTCCGTCCCTCTCGCTGAGTTCCACATGCTAATTCATTTGACATATGATGTATAAAATTCATTATGCATTCTGAGTAGTTTGCATGGCTTGCTTCATTCATAATAAGAAATGTATAGAAAGTTTTTGTGTGTGGTTGTTTTAAAGACTTCCCAGTTCTTTGTTTTTGTGGCCTGTTTCTTTCTTTCTTTTTTTTAAAATTATTATTATTATTTTTTAAATTTTTTATTAAATAGACCCAGTGTGTTATAAAAAAAAGATTAGTGAAAATATTTTACAACGTAATAACAAAGACATGCATATTTAATATATGTCATGGTTAAGATATGTGAAATATGTACAAATAGAATTTCTGCATCAAGCCATGTGTGCAAACAGTCTTTAGTCCCATGTTTTGTTTTTTTAATTGTTTCTCATTTTCTCATATTAGTTATAGAAAGTAGGAGGAAGGGGTTCCAGTTAGGAAATGCACTGCTGTAGCAGAAAGGCAACGTAGCAGGGGAATTCACGTTGTGATCATATTGAATAAAGTGTTCATATCTGTGTTGCGATCACGTAACAGATCAAACAGAAGCCAGTAAAAAAAAAAACCCCTGCAAAAAGGCTTATACGTTTATTTAATCTGTCTGTTTCCCTGGATATAAAACAAAGGTAATTAAAACAGTTTGCGTCCCTGTGATTGTTGAAGTACTGGGACTATAAAATTGTCACCTATGCTTACAGGAGGAAGTGTGTTAATGAGTGGGACAGTTTTATATGGACGGCCCTTTGTAGTCTCGCGGCTAAAGCCCCGGCCGAAAGGGCCACGCTCCCTTCAGGCCAAACCTCTTTAAAAGCAGAATGGTTGTGTTTTACCCCGCTCTGCCCCCTCCTCCTCCGTTTGGTCATTCTCTCACATTTGGGGGAAGAATTAGCCGTCGGACATCTGAGAGGGTCGGAGATGAAAAAGGCGGTTTCCTTTGGTTTTATTTGAAGGCTGAGACTTGGGATCCCTTTTAGGGACGGCCCCGCTCCGGTTAGTGGTCACTTAGCGCGCCGCCAGAGGACATTTCCTTCCCTGTACTTAACCTTTGACCCGGGAAAGTAAAGGTGTAATCAAATCTTACGCTGAGCCCGGCTACAAGGTGCAAGTTGACTTCCGGTAACGGGCCTGGGCGTCGAGGGAGATTTAACACCCATCTAGGGAATAGAAATAACAGTGTCGCGCTTAACACCCAACAGGTACTTTATGGCAGCAAACAGGGGAGACGTGAGTACGCAATTAAAAGAGTGTATTTTACTACAGTCAAATGAAAGCCTAACTTACTAAGATTTGAGACCTTACTAAGGTACTTACTTAGACCTTACTAAGGTACTTACTTAGACCTTACTAAGGTATTTGCCCTGACATGCTTGGTTTGTTTGTTGTGGTGAACTTTTACTTGTTGTGTCTCCATGCCTGCAAACAAACACACGATCCCTCCTCTCTGTTGTCATTTGTTTTGCGTGTGATTTACATCATTTACACCCTTAGAAAGGCGTAGTGGAATTGATGGGGCGCTTCTAGAACCTAGGATACTAACCTCGGATACTAAATGGCATTCAGAAGTAATAGAGGGGACTTCCCAGCTTAGCCGTATCTCCTGACACATCCTTCTGGGTGGTGTTGTGGTCGGGGATGAGGAGCTGGAGGGCTTTTGAGTGGCCCATAGATTAGATGGTTTATTCCTTGAGTATACAGCACTTTGAGGAGACTTGTGTTTAGAATGGTCTGGAGAGATTACGGTGCTCCCGCACACAGTGAGGGATGGATGTCTCTCTATCGGGGGATTTGCGAAGCACAAACAGATCTAAGCCCCAAACTGCGAAGAGTAGGAGTGCTTACAGTAGGAATAAAAGGGCATTCTTGTCGAGGAAAAAAAAAAAGAAAAAGAACAAACAAGAAAAAAAATTACGACCAAATGATTTTTGTATTCATTATCTTCATATAGAATAACATGGCCAGTTTTGCTACGGTTACGAGTACAAGTACAATGTTATTCCTCCCTTCCCTGGATATCTTGATAAGTTGTGGTTCACTGCTCCTATGCCAATAATTTATTTGCCTCTAAAACAAAGGATGGTACAGCACCTTCATTGAGGGGGTCTAATGAGTCTGAGAGCTGAAGCCTGTCGAGATCCTCTGACAGCAGAGAGTCAGTCCTATTTAAATACCCTTCACTTGTGAAAAATGAAGGATTAACATCCAGGAGCCTCGCTTTTTAAACAAAGGGAGGGGAGACAGATAATGATTTGGCTTTGTTTTCAAGGGCCTGTTGAGAATTTCAGACATCTTTTTATTTTTTTATGTTTGTGTGTATATATATATATATATATATATATATTTTTTTTTTGGAGGGCAGGGGTTGGAGGTGTTTAAATGTGTGGATTTAAACACACCTCATATAAATGCAATGATATACTGCTTATTTATTTGACATGTCATATATGTCCTTGCTTGCTTTTTTTTTTTTTTTTTTTTTTTTTTTTTGGAGAAATGTCCAGTCAGCCTGTGAATTTTGTAGTTAAGACGTGCGTGTTTCATATGGTTTGGATAGTGTGACCTGATTATGGGAAATCTTCATGCGGACGTCAAAATATTGGCATGTTAAGAAGCTGATTGTTTCAGGCTAATGGTCACTCAGGCCCTCTGATTGGTGCGCTTGGCTGCACTTCCCCGGGAACCGGCGTGTCATTGGCCCCTTGCGGATTTAGCGATATGAAAATTTGCATTACGTTCACTTTATTGTTTTTTGTTGTCTGTTAATTCCAGTCTACAGAGCAGCCACTGACCCATGCCCTGAGAAATTCCCAGCATCCCACTGTCTGAGCAGGAGTTCACCGGCAGATAGAACTCCCTCAGCCAAGTCTACCTCAGAGGCAGTATTATCCTCTGGATCCTCTGGAGGTTAAAAAAAAAGAAATAAAGTTTCATTGTTATTTTTATTTATAATTGTTTTTTATTAGGCCTGCCAAGAGAGGCTGTGTTTTATTATGGATAAACATTTTTATGTTAATTTCTTTTCTTTCTTTTTCTTTCTTTTAAAAAAATAAAAATAAAAATGTTTTACAGTAGACAATTGGCCAATTCTATTAAGAAAGCCATTCTGTCATTGTGACTTGCCCACACATTTGTTTGGGAGGGAAAATAAAAGTCTGCTTTTGATGGATTGATTGATTCATTCAGAAGTTCATTTTTATTTTTTTTGCCTCTTCATTCTGGCTTACAAAGTTAATGAAGCATTTATGAGAGTTGCTGCAATTCGTCTCCATGCTGAAGAGGGCATAATCCAGTTATTATGCGTGAAACGTTCAGGAATACATGGTAAAATAAACTAAATAAATACTAAATACAAATTCAATACCTCACTTCAATACCACACCACATTTTTATTATTTGATTGCATAACATTATAAATGAACTGAGCTCTCGCAACCTTCAAGCCAAAACAAAATGTTGGCTATCTTCCACTTCGAAACCAAGTCAACTTGGCCAAGAATATGTCAGCCCTCATAAGAGAGCCATGTTGCAGATTGCACTTCACTTCTGGTGGGTGTATTTTGTGATTAGCTTTAACACAAACACTAACAGTATAAATTATTTTTAGGTTGTTAATTTATTTATTTATTTTACATTAATTAGTTAAGGCAAGAGTCGGAGGAATGTCTTTTTTATATGTAAAGGAGAAAAAAGAGAAAAGGGGGGGGTGGGAGGGAGAGGGGGGTGGGGGAGCCTCAGTGGTTCTCGTACTGCGTCTTGGCTTAGCTTGTGCATCTGGGAGCAACATGCTTGTAAACCATCGCATCCCTCTTCAGTTAACACAGGCTACGGTGGCCCAGTGATGTTTTGTTGAAGAAACCAAATCCCTTTTTTTTTTTCTTTTTTTTGTTTGTTACCCTCCCGTACCCATTGGCTCAAAGAGACAGAAATGTGTAGAATGCCAAGTGGCCAGAGAATGCAGAATGTCATAATTAGGCTTGGTACGGTTTATCAGTGTATACTTTCAACTGTTAGCAGTAAGCCTACCGTATGTTCTACTGACCCACTGTGTGTGTGTGTGTGTGTGTGTGTGTGTGTATATATATATATATATATATATATATATATATATATATATATATATATATAGAGAGAGAGAGAGAGAGAGAGAGAGAGAGATACAACACATTAACTACAATTAGTATGCTGTGCATATGGCCCTAGGCCTATGTACATTAGACCTAGTGTATATAATGAAGTTATACCATTATTATTCTTTGAGTACAGCTATAGGCTGATGTACTGTACCACGCCTCGGTGAAACAGATGTTTGTTGTATTAAAAACCACTTCATCCATAAAACTCTCGAAGATTGCCGAATTGAAATGTCCTGTTTGGGTTTCAGATAGCGATGAATAGCATGATTCAAATGAAGATTCATTTCAAATGTACATGTTTGTATTTTGATATGCCTTTTTCATATTTCTTTATTTTTTCCTCTTATCTTACAGTTATCTTCCCTGGTTTGAAATCTACTACAAACTGTTAAACACGTTGGCAGACTACTTAGTGAAACGCCAGGTAATCACTTCTTTTGGATGTTATTCTCCTTTCCCTCCACCCAAAGTTGTGTAGTCTGCATTTGGCTGTCTGTGCTGGATGTGTAGTAGCTGGTTTCGTAACCAGTTGTGTTGTAAGATCTCTTCTGGGGGCTGGTTTCTCACTCCGGTACGGCTTTGTTTGGAAGTTGTGTTCTACGTCTCCGGCTCCAGTTGGCTCCCAAGTTGTTAGCGGCAGCAATGTTGACATTTCATAGACCAAACGCTGATCTGTAACTGGAAGTCAGACCTTGATGATTTACTGGAAAACAAACTGTTTAGGAATACGCGTAAACACGCACGCACGCACGCGCGCACGCACACACGTGCACACACACACACACACACACACACACACACTTCACTTTGCCAAACTCTTTCCCCTGACTATAAACTGTACTGTACCAACAAAGAGAGGGAAAACAAGTTTAGGGAATGAAGAAATACTGTCATGTAGCCCTGCTTCATTCCTGCCTCAACACACACACACACACACACACACACACACACACACACACACACACACACACACACACACGTACACGTACACACATACACATGTACACATGTATACACACCCTCCCCACACACAAACACCCTCCCCACACACACACACCCTCCCCAGCAGACATCAGCAGACTCATACTCACAATCCCCAACTCCCCCTGCAGGGTCAGAGTGCACAGGAAATGTGTCACGCTACGCTTTAACCAATCAGAGCATCGTTTGCCGGCTTTTAGCCTCTTTAAACGTAATTTAGAATTCTGTATTCAACTGAGGAATCTGTTCCTCGGGTTTCTGGGTCCCCGCGCATTTGAGTAAAAAAAAAAAAAAAAGTGATGTTACAGAATTGAAATTGATGGACGGATGTCTTGAATGGATGTCTTGTTCAGTCAGAAACCAAAAACAGACAAACGCCGAACAAGGGATGCAAGTCTTGAAAGTTGTTTGTGATTTCCGTGTTCATCTTTACTTCTGTTAAGAAGCGGAGGGAGGGAGGGAGGGAGGGAGGGACGGGATGGGATGGCTGTAGATCCTGGGTGACTGAAGTGTTGGTGTGCATGATTTGGTTTATATTTACCCTGCCGTTACAGGCGAGAGGGGAATGTTGACAGACGAGGGAAGACAAGAGCTATGACTGTTCAAGGCGAGGGGTAAATGAAGTGTTTCCCCAGGCTGTGTTACTGACCATGCGTGTGAGCATTGAGGCTCTCGTGACAGGAGGCTGTTCGATTGCAGACACTCTCCCTCACACACACACACACACACACACACACACACACACACACACACACACACACACGCATGCGTGCTCGTGCACACACACACACACACACACATAAACACACACACAGAGTAAACACACACACACACACACACACACACACACACAATGTTAAATCGAGACAGAACTCTCTCTGAAACATAACAAAGAACCCCCCTCCCCCCAGCCCCCCCGCCCCCCCCCCCCCCCCCCCCCCCCTCCTCAAAAAAAAAAAAAAAAAAAAGCCCAACGACCAACAACCTTCATGTAAGTTAGTTGAACTGCATTACTAACCCTCGTCCTGGCGCTGCTCTTCTGAGATGTGAGTGAGCGAGGGCCTGAGAAAGTAAATTGCAGTCTTGTCAGAAAGCTCATAAAAGGCTGGGTGTATAATCCCGGGGCCTGTTCTGTGGCGAGGCAGATCTCTGATGGCTTCTTAAAGGCCTCTCTTTGGAGCGGGGACCCCTGCTTAATTACCGCCAGCCCGTGTCGGCCGTAAATCAACGCCGGAATAATAAGCGTCTGCTGCGGCCCCGCGTCGCCGCCGCCTCCTCACCTCCCGATCGCTCGTTAAATGCGTGTCAGGCGGGTGTTTTCCGAGCCCTTCGGCCCTCGCTGCAGGAATGCTCCCAGTCTGAGGGTCTGGGTTAAAATCATTGATGTATTGTCGTTTATTTATTTTCTAGATTTTTCTTTCTCCGGTCTTATGTGTGTGTGTGTGTGTGTGTGTGTGTGTGTGTGTGTGTGTGTGTCTTTTTGTTCTTTTTGTTTTGTTCCGTCTCTTTTCCAGGAAAACGACTTGAATGACATGCTGAACTCCCTGTACAACCTGCCCGTGCCAAAGCCCTTCACCCCTATCAGCCTGAGTGTGGTACGTATTCCCGGCACTGCCCAACACTGGGGGGGGGGGGAGGGACACCAGGGGGGAAACAGGAGAAATGGGAAACGGGAGAGAGGGATGAGGAGCAAGTGAAATGAGAGTGACAGAAGAGGGGGAGAGACACGAAAAGGGAGACGGAGAGAAGGGGTGAGAAAAGGGAGAGGGGGGAGAGAGAAGGGGTGAGAAAAGGGAGAGGGGGGGAGAGAGAAGGGGTGAGAAAAGGGAGAGGGGGGGGAGAGAAGGGGTGAGAAAAGGGAGAGGGGGGAGAGAGAAGGGGTGAGAAAAGGGAGAGAGGGGGGAGAGGCAAGGGGGAGAGACAGGAGAGGAGAGATGGGAGGTAGGAGATAGGAGGTAGGAGATAGGAGAGGGTCGAGGGATGACACTTTGTTTGGAAACACACGTGGGTTCACCGGGCCTCCCTCTGATAAGCCGACGCTGGACATCTTCCAGCCTAATGGCTGCTTTCACAACTCATCATGTCTCCTGGTTATCATGGGCTGAAATGTCTTAACAACGGTGTGTCCATCCCAGCCAGGCTATGTTTGAGTTAGCTTTGACATTATCTCACAGGGCGTTGCAGCTCAAACGTAACACTCCATTTTAAATCGCTCCATGTTCCATAGTTGCGCTTAAATTATGAGAATGTTTTTTTTTTTTTTTTTTTTCTCCAAAGCCACTAATCAGCTTTTAATGTTTTATTTAAACAATTTTCTGAGTTCATTGTATTCTACATACTGTAAGAGTGTTGTTTCAGCCTTTGTCCTTAAGAACCAAACATTCCTTATTTAGACCAATTAAAGCAGCTCCTCCTTCCCTCTCCTGTCAGTCCCTGAAGGATACACAATTATGCAGTCCTATTTATTTCAGTTGACATATATTAAGTAATCAATACTTTAGTAAAAAGGTTTACAAGTGTAATTGTGCATTATGAGACTCCTTTGGCTTCCCGTCTTGTTGATTTTCTTGTTGTTTTAATCTGGCACACTCAGCCCTTTCGTTCTGATCTCAGAGCCTCATCGAACAACAAAACCAATTACAGAGGTGACGCTTTCAACCGCTTTCTGGAGGAAAAAAATACCAGTTTTGATATTTAATTGATGAAGCAGAATATTCCTAAAAAGAGTTATTTTTGTTTTATCGTGGCAGCCTGGAAAGAGCAGCGTGGTCCCCTTTCAAGTGTGAACCCTGTTTTGCTCTCTCTCTCTCTCTCTCTCTCTCTCAATGTGAAAGAACAAGCAGTTGTATATTGCCACTGGGCAAGTACTGAGAGATCCGCCAAGCCAGGAGCAGGTGAGTGGAGAAGAGTGAGAGAACGAGAGAGAGAGAGAGAGAAAGAGAGAGAGAGAGAGAGAGAGAGGCGGCTGTGAAATGTGAAACCGCAGCAGTACTAATCGCATGGGAGAAGAGGCTTTCCAATTTGGCCAAATAAGCCTCGCTATTTTTTTTAAATATAACAAAAACAAACTATCCTGGGCCTTGGTGTCTGTTTCTTCTTCTCTGGAAAACAATCAAACTTTGTAAATGATTAATGCTGTTCCACACTGCTGTATTCTCTTTCTGAATATCAAACATTATTTTTTTTTCTCTTTTATGGTTTATGTTTAAAGCAAAGGCAATTGTGCTCAAAAAATCTCCTTGATGCCTTTCCAGTTAACCCATATTTCATGTTTTTTTATATAAACATCGCTTTTAAAAAAACAACAACAGATAAGCAAGCAAGCAAGCAAACAGCCAGAGAGGGCATGGGACTGACAGAGTTGTTCTGGGGAGCATTGTTTGTGTGTGTGATGCTCATGATCACAGTGTGCCATGGGTTTAAAAAGGCATCAATAAAAACACCATTCATATATCCCACCACCGCGGTGGCAGTATTCCCACAAGCTGCTGCTTTGAACAGGGTCTTTGACGTTATTTATTCATCGGAACGATGACAAGGCAGGAAATGACAAGCGTCAGTCATTTCCCTAAAATACTGTTAATTGCTGTCAGTGAGGAATATTGCCCACGCTTAGGCAATTTAGGTCAATTCCATCTACCTTTGCATGTTCATTTGTCAATGTTTTCGGGCCAGTTGAGCTTTTGCAAGACCAAGAACTCAGGTAAGGGGTGTGAAAGTATTGTAGGTTTTTTTTGCCTGTAATTGCCTGTTTTTTTTTTGTCTGTAATTGCCTGTTTTCTAAGGTGGTGGTTTGCTCTCCCTGTTCTATTCTAAGGTATAAAATTGCTGGGGATAAATCACTAAAAGCATGTAAACTCCTATTGTGTGTGTGTGTGTGTGTGTGTGTGTGTGTGTGTGTGGGGGGGGGGGGGGGGTGACTCCCAGTATTATTCTACTGCTGTTTTGAATTGTAATGTTTAGTCCAAGCATTGTTCTAACAGTGGTGGTAGTAGTACACAGTAGTAAGTGAACCTAGACTGGAGTGTGCAGCACCAGATGGACACTTCTGAAGCTTAGTGTGAAACACGCCATGCTGTGCAGGAGATGAGAGAATAAAGAGCAGGTTTAGTGTGCTGTCCAGGAGAACTACACACCTGAAATGTCCCTATCTCATCCCTATCTCAGGCCCCTTTGATCCAAATACTGAACCTGCTCTGCTCTCCCAAAGTGAGACTGGCAGCCCTGTGATCCTCACAGCAACCTGTGTGTGTGTGTGTGGAGGTGTGTGTATAAGTATGTGTGTATAAGAATGTGTGTGTGTGTGTGTGTGTGTGTGGAGGTGTGTGTATAAGTGTGTGTGTGTGTGTGTGTGTGTGTGTGTGTGTGTGTGTGTGTGGAGGTGTGTGTGTGTGTGTGTGTGCGGGAGCTCTCTTTTAATGCTGAAATAAAGACCTTGTTTTACACCGGAGACATCACCCCAGCCTCTGTCTACAGGGAACAGCATTGCTGTTGAGTCTCTCCCCTCTCCCTGCGCCCCTCTCCCCTCTCCCTCTCCCCTCTCCCCTCTCCCCTCTCCCTGCGCCCCTCTCCCCTCTCCCCTCTCCCTCTCCCCTCTCCCCTCTCCCCTCTCCCTGCGCCCCTCTCCCCTCTCCCCTCTCCCCTCTCCCTGCGCCCCTCTCCCCTCTCCCCTCTCCCCTCTCCCCTCTCCCTGCGCCCCTCTCCCCTCTCCCCTCTCCCTCTCCCCTCTCCCTCTCCCTGCGCCCCTCTCCCCTCTCCCTCTCCCTGCGCCCTGCTTTCTATGATAAAAGCATCGGCGCGGTTCAGACGAGAGCTCAGCAATTCATAAAGACAGAGGAGAAGATGAGTCATAAATCATGGAACAAAGTGAAGGTTTTCTCCCCCTCCCCCCCCCCCCCCCGTTTCTCTCTGAGTGGCGTGCTACGTTGGTGACCCTCCTCTTCTTCTTCTGTGGTTTTGTCTTTTCGCAGCACTCGTACTTCATAGCCCCTGATATCAACGGACTGCCTACCATCCCTGAAAGTGTGAGTCTACCTGTCGCCCCAATACAGAGGGAGGGAGGGAGGGAGGGAGGGAGGGAGAGAGAGAGGGAGAGAGGGAGAGAGAGAGAGAGAGATCTGTGTCAAAGACTACTTCCATACCTTTATCATATTCTGTCAGTTAACTTTTGAAGTGTGAATGTTAAAGGATGTCGTTCAGGAAACACAAGTGATTTGTTCAGTATCCTTTGAAGAATCTAAAATATAAAACATATTCTGGTTTGTTTAACACTTTTTTGTTTGCTACATAATTCCATATGTGTTCCTTCATAGTTTTGATGTCTTCAATATTAATCTACAATGTAGAAAATAATAAAAATAAAGAAAAACCATTCAATGAGAAGGTGTGTCCAAACTTTTGACTGGTACTGTATACATGTCGGAATCGAACCGGGACCCTTGCGATTATGTGGCATGCGCGTTAGTGTGCCACGCCACCAAGCGCCCCCTATAGGTACACCCTTGATCCTTCAGTGATTGTCCAACTCCTTCCCTCCACAGAGGAACCTGACTGAGTACTTTGTGGCCGTCGATGTCAACAACATGCTCCAGCTGCACGCCAGCATGCTGCATGAACGACGCATCATCATTACCTCAAGCAAGCTTAGCACTGTAAGTACAACACGTCCCCGGGGCGGGGTTCGAACCCGGGTCCCCCCACGCGGAAGACCCAAGTGTGTACCATTAGGCCAAGGGCATATCCTCAAACGTGATTTCTAATCACCTCCGTTCCACAGGTACTCAAGGACAGTGTATTTCAAGTGTAGCACTGTGAGTTGAGTGTTAAACTGCGTCTGTGATTCTGCACAGTGAAACCACTGTAACCGTAATAGAGCTAGGAGAAACATTTGGATACCATGTTTTGGCTCATGTTCAGTACTCAGTATTGAGATGTATGCCTTATGCCTTATGCCTTGTGATTAATGCTGTAAGAGGCAAAAATCACAAGAGTTTGGGATTTCCTCCTCTGATTAAACATGGTGCTCCTCATCAATGTTCCAGCGGAGTGACAAGCCGCAGAGCCTGCACTAAAGCAGGATTACATTTGACTGTTTGTCTTAAAGCTGCTACGTTTTAATGGCTGACAAGCCCTAAATTATCAGTTATTAGAGCACTAACTCTCTCACATAGTTTCTGTCAGGCCTGTCTATCTGTCTGTCCGGGGGAGGCAGGCAGTGTCTCTCTCTCTCTCTCTCTCTCTCTCTCCTTTCCTGTTTCTATCTCTGCCTCTCTCCCTCCCTCTCTCTCTCTCCCCCCCTCTCTCTGTCCTTATCTCCCTGGCCGACGGCAGAACCAAATGTTTATGACAGTTGAGGGGAGAGCGGAGAGTGATGTCATCCATGGCCTATCTGTACCGGTTCTGCTTCAGTATCTGCCACACGGAACGCGGAACGCGGAACAGGCGGGGGGGAGGTTGGTTGGGGTGGTTGGGGTGGGGGATGCGGTGGGATTTGACGGGCGGGCAACGGAACCCAAGGTCTCCCTCAGGACCGCGATATGGGGGAGGTGTATAAATTACCCAACCCTCTGAGAATTTCACCTCTCTCCCTTTTCTCCCGTCTCCCCTGGGCTCAGCTCAGCCCAACAGTGCCTCGGCTCAGAGTTCCTACTCCAGACAGGGACACCGGGGGTTACAGGGTGTAAATCATTAGACCCGTGGGTGACGGGTGTTTTTCTTAGCAAATGGGTGGAAGTGATTCTTCCTGTGATTTACAGTTTGCTGTAGCGAAGAAGACAAACGGTTTCTCTGGTTTCATTTTAATGAAAATGCCGACAGAATATGTACAAATTCCCCACGTTAGACCTCCACCTCCGTAAGCCTTTTATCCTTCAGAATCCTTCATCCATCCATCCATTCCTCCATCCATCTGTCTGTGTGCCTATCTTTTTTCCGGGAGAGATGCTATTTGGTAGAAATATGCCTCAGGGGGCAGAGAGGACACGCTCACACATGTAAGCTGGTTCACTGCTCATCTTTCCACTGTGCTCTATCCAAAGTGAAGGCTAGTTAGTGTACTGGCACAAAATGGCCGCCTTGCATCACCCAGGTGTGTACCGCACATTAGTGGACGGGAGTTCCTCTTTCCAGTGAAAAGAGCTTTGAGGCCTTTAGAAATGTCAGGAATAAATGCATCACATTTTAATACCATTGTTGTAAGTAGCTATGTGTGCTCTCTGTCTGTCCTTGGCATGTCTCACGCACGCACGCACGCACGCACGCACGCACGCACACAGTGAAGGGAGAAGAGGCTGGGGTGCCATCCAGCTGGACTGGCCCCTGCAACCGCTATCCTCCCCCGGAGCTGCTCCCAAACTGAGAGAGAGAGAGAGAGAGAGAAGGTGAGAGAGAGAGAGAGAGAGAAGGTGAGAGAGAGAGAGAGAGAGAGAGAGAGAGAGAGAGAGAGAGAGAGAGAGAAGAGAGAGAGAGGAGAGAGAGAGAGAGAGAAGAGAGAGAGAGAGAGAGAGAGAGAGAGAGAGAGAGACTGCATACATTATGCCCTCTCCAGGCAGAGCCTCCGTGTTTAGGCCCCCAGTGAACCTGCTGTGTCAGTCTAGCAGAACATGGCCGCTCGCTCACGAGCACCCAACAGCAAAGGAATAAATCATGATCTTACAACAATGCATCAGTTGACTTATTGCTGTTTCGTGACCGGAGGTGAGCAGTACCACTGTTTTAAAAGGCGCCGTGGCGGTGGCGAATGGCGGGCAGGAGCGGGGCGCCAGCCGAGCGTGTAGCCTTGTCATACGGCCGTATAATTGTGCTGCATCAGGCCCCCTCTAACTAGTCAGCTGGGAGGCCCCTCGTCTTTGATCTGCCCGGGCCCCCACAGCCCAGCCCCGGCCCTGACAGCAGCCCCTCTCATCAGCCTGTCAGGGCTATGCTAACAAGGGCCCATCCATCCACCCATCCACCATCTACACTAGCATGGCCCTGAGTGCTAGCTGCCTCCCTCCTCCACCCCCCCCCCCCCCCTCCACTGACTTCTTCACTTCTCTCTCTCTCTCTCTGTCTCTCTGTCTCTCTCTCTCTCTGTCTCTCTCTCTCTCTCTCTCTCTCTCTCTCTGTCTCTCTCTCTCTCACTTCACTGCCTCCCTCTCTCTTCTCTGGGTGGTTTTAGAGCACCATCTGTTGAATGTTGTTCTGCCTTCTCATATCTTGTTTTCACAGATATTTTTATTGTGATATTTCGTAGCCGATCCTACCTTTCTGTCTTGCTGTCTCTACTAAGTGTCTTTGTGAGTGACTGTTTTTTATCTTTGCGTGTGTGTGTGTGTCTGTTTTTGTGTGTGTGTGTGCGTGTGTGTGAGTGCGTGTGTGTGTGTGTGTCGTGCGTGCGTGCGCGTGTGTGGGAGGACTGGTGTTAGCAGTGAAGCTGCCACCCTGTGCCCTCCTCCTCTCCTTCCAGTGGCACACCTGCTCTGCTCTGCTCTCTCTCTCTCTCCCAGTGCCACCCTACTTGTTAGTGGCACACCTGCGATGCTCTGAGCCTGACACCGGCGTTTGTCAACAGAAAGAGAGAGCAGGTCGCTGGTAATTGGGTGTCTCCCTCAAGACAGGGAGGGCAGAGGAGAGAGAGAGAGGAGGAGAGGAGAGGAGAGGAGAGGAGGAAGAGAGAGGAGCAGAGAAACAGATCTTACGGCATGGAAGGGAGAGAGAAGACCGAGGTTTGAGGGGAGGGTAGGAAAGGAGGGAATGGGAGGGGGACGAGATATACGGGAGGGGAGGTGAGGTGAGGTGAGGTGACATGAATGCTACAGGTATAAGGGGGTCAAAAGTGACTAATGTTCTCAGAATGAAACACTACTAAAGTAAGTTTCAAGTTTATGAAGTGCATTTTACATCCAGTCTCAATAGACCGTGCAATGGATAAAAAACACACACACACACACACACACACACACACACACACACACACACACACACACACACACACACACAATAGAACAATAAGAATGTGACATACAAAACCACTAACGAGGTGAGTAAATACAGGAGATTACAACGCAGAGGTAAGGAATAACGCAGAGGTAAGGGATTCATAAGTTATAAAAGTTAGGAATAAGAAATACGTCCGTTTCCATGTACACCGTCTCTGACTCCCTGACATGGATTGGCGGGCTGTTCCTCATAGACAGGGCTGTTCCTGAAAGACAGGGCTGTTCCTGAAAGACAGGGCTGTTCCTGAGAGACAGGCTGTTCCTCATAGACAGGGCTGTTCCTCATAGACAGGGCTGTTCCTGAGAGACAGGCTGTTCCTCAGACAGGGCTGTTCCTGAGAGACAGGCTGTTCCTCATAAGACAGGCTGTTCCTCATAGACAGGCCTGTTCCTGAGAGACAGGGCTGTTCCTCATAGACAGGGCTGTTCCTCATAGACAGGCTGTTCCTGAGAGACAGGGCTGTTCCTGAAAGACAGGGCTCCATCAGAAGCAGCAGCACCCCCCCCAGTCTCCTCCTGAGTCTCCCTCAGTGGGCCTTTCTCTGTTTCTCTCTTCATCTCCACGTTGACCTGTAATCTCCTATCAAAAGCTCAAGTGAAGACGTCATCGGCGACATTGTGGTTCCCCTCTCCGCTGCCAGCCTCCCTGTTTCGGGAGGCCGTGGGTGGGGAGGCGACTGTAGACTGCAGGTCCAAGGCATGAGGGATACGCCACGAGTATCTTAAAGGCCTGCGTCGCGTGTTCACCTCTCTGTGTCTCTGATGTCGTTGTTTGTTAAAGCAGATGTTTTGCAGGCAGTGGAACAAGCTTATCTGAATAAGACAACACATGAATATGAAAGCGTCTCAGCCGCAGTCTTTGATGGTTAACAACGGCGGCTTTGATGGTTTACAACCGCCGCCCACGTGCTCTATTCACACCGTACCTCTGATAACCACTCTGCTCCCGTCTGAGCTGGCTTCTCTCATAATTGAGTTTATTTTTTTTATTTTTATTTTTTTATTTAAATATGTTTTTAGGGCATTTCTGCTTCATTGGGATAGAGGCAGTAGAGAATGACAGGAAGGATGGGAGAGAGAGAGAGGAGGGATGACATG
This sequence comes from Argentina silus, assembly GCF_951799395.1. NCBI lineage: Eukaryota > Metazoa > Chordata > Actinopteri > Argentiniformes > Argentinidae > Argentina > Argentina silus. The sequence goes on along the minus strand of NC_139660.1, from coordinate 3,010,348 downwards.
CAAGATAGGTCGATGGTCGGAATCGAACCAGGAACCTTGTGATTACGTGGTAAGCGCATTAGTGTGCTACGCCACTAAGCGCCCGCGAGTTCTTTTTTTTTTTTCTGTCATTATCTTACTGAGGGTCCTATTTCATCTAAACTGGTATCCAGCCTCCTTAGGGTTATACGGTATATAGAATAGACGTATGTTTTTAAAAACACACGCAATGAACAATACCCTGTTAAAACTTTTGACACAGTTATTTATGAGAGTGGTAATGGGTACACAGGTGGGTCCACACCTGTGTGTGTCTGTCTGTCTGTGTGTGTGTGTGTGTGTGTGTGTGTCTGTGTGTCTGTGTGTCTGTGTGTCTGTGTCTGTGTCTGTGTCTGTGTCTGTGTGTGTGTGTGTGTGTGTGTGTGTGTGTGTGTGTGATGGACTTTAGCCTTATTAAAGGCTTGTGGGAAACAGACAGGGTTAATGGTGGCCAGTTCCTATCTGTGCTGCTGAGGCTCAGGAGAACTCTGAAGGCAGGACGGGCTCCGGTTGTGCCTTTTGAAGCAGGCCGTTGCTGTATAATTTGTGACCCTATCTTAGAGGAGAGTACACACACACACACACACACACAGAGGCACCTCATTACCGGGCAGACCCCTGGTCCCAGCGGGCCAAGCCCAGCACCTAAACCAGACCTAATCCTGTATTTGTTCTTGGGGACTGTATCTGTGATTCTCCATTGAATGGAATATTAAGCACCCAGGTCTTTTGTGGAGCATGTAAGCCATTTGGCTCTTGCCATCTATTATTTATCAGCCTGGCAAATATTTTATCAGCCCAGCCTCTCACGACCCGGTCCCATGTGGAGCCCTTGAGAAAGAAAAAGGGGGGGGAAATGCGATTACAAATTTCCCCCTTTTTTTTCTTTTTTTTTTGGTATTTAATCGTGTCTTAAAAACCTGTTTGGATCTGAAAGCCACCAAGGTTTATTTTGGGTTTCATTTGAGAGAAACTATTTGAGGTATTCCTTTGGTGTTGCTTCCCCTCCCTCCCCCCCCCCCAAACCCCCCCCCCCCCCCCCTCATCATCTCCCTCTTCACCACTGTAGAAAAAGTCTTTTTTTTTTTTTTAACATTTGTTTTTAATGTTTATCTTAGTTTCGTTTCCTCTCACCCCCCTCCCCCACCCTGAACCACCCACCTACCGCTCAGAAGAGAGATACCGCATCCCTTTAAACCTGGGAGTAAATCACGCCAAATTGGGGGCTCACCTTGAGGCCTTGTTGAGATAATTGGAGCTGGCTAGCGAGTTTTTCTGTGCCATTACCTCCTGGTACCTCTCTCCCAGAGGAGGGGAGACAGTAGCCTGTTGGCTGAGCCCAGGAGAAGCCCTCCTAAGCCTCCACTGCTGACCTCCCTTCATCATTATTTAATGGCCTTCTACTGTCACCGTTTCCAAAAGGGAGAAGGGCACCACTGCTTTGATATTAGCCCTTTTCTCCAAGTGCTACACTTAGACATTAATATTCATACAATTGATTTAGTTTCTGGAGAGAGAGAGAGAGAAAAAAAGTGTTTTCTTGGGAATTAAAGTCTGACAGCACTGTAGCATTGTTGTATTTTATTTGAAGACGGCAGCAAGCAAATATGCATATGCAGATATGCAGAC
>NC_139660.1:2993701-3003701 GCF_951799395.1 Argentina silus | reverse complement strand
GAGAGAGAAAGAGAGAGAAAGAGAGAGAAAAGGCATCTGCAAACAAAGAGCTTTTGTGTTTCATTATTGAAAGCTGGTGTGTTGGTTGGGGGTAGACCCATTGCTGCGTACTGTACTGTACTTGTGTGTGTGTGTGTGCGCGCGCACGCGCGCATATGTGTTTGTGTGTGTGCATATGTGTCCGTGTGTGTGGTGTGTTCTGTGTGCGCGCATTTGTCTGTGTGTGTGCATATATGTCTGTGCGTGTGGTGTGTTCTGTGCATATGCCTTTGTGTGGTGTGTGTGTGTATGCGCGTGTGTGTGTGTGTGTGTGTGTGTGTGTGTGTGTGATTGCCTGACAGTAGCGGCAGTGGCAGTATTTATCACACTCTGCATCAGTGACAGTCTCCCTCTCCGCCGGTGCATAATTAAACCAGATCAGCATGCGAGCCTCCGTAGCAGAAACTGTCACAAAAGTGACAAACTAGAAATTCACACACTCCGCTGTTTTCCCATCCACCTGCCTGCACCGCTGAAATAATTGTTGAGTTTGTCGTGATCAGGACACACACTGCACAGCACAGCACAGTTGTGTTGATGCATGAGTTTGCGCGCTGGGAAATGTTTGCATACTTTGAATGTTTTTTTCCGGCGGGCTATTCTTTATTTCTGTGTGGAGTAAAGATGTGTGATGACTGTATCATTTTAAATGTGGCCACTCTGTCTTGCTCTGGCGCTGGCTCTGAGACAAGCACATGGATTTGTAGCAATAAAGCAGGGCTGGGTAACTTGTTATAATGACCTGTGAAATATTTGCAGCAGTGTATCCAGTTCTGGAGCAATAAAAAGCTGTAATTGTGCCGTTAACATGGCACAAGCCCACTAAGAATACACAGACTGGGGGAGATTAAATTCGGTTCAATTTGGTATGTGTTTATATTTTCGTTAAGAGGTGGTATTTTCCTGTTTTCATGGCCTCTCTTTGGGTTAAAAAGTGCTTAAAGACAGCATTTTGAAATGAATGAAAATGTTGGCAGGGTATTAACGTTTTTGGCAGACTTCATTAGGTGTGTTTTGCTAAAGTTTGGTGTGTGTGTGTGTGTGTGTGTGTGTGTGTGTGTGGTGGGGGTTTGACTGACGTTGTGTTTGGTTCCCCCCGTAGAGAGTGCGCAGCAGGTCTTTGGAGGATGTGGTCATTCTGAATGTGGACACAAACACACTGGAGAGCCCCTCAGATGACCTGCAAAACCTTCCCAGTGACGTGGTGAGTACACACACACACACACACACACACACACACACACAAGCGCATATTACCATATTAAATACATATTACTTTTTGTGTCATTACACACGCACACACACACACACACACACACACACACACACACACACAAGCCCATATTACCATATTAAATACATATTACTTTTTGTGTCATTACACACGCACACACACACACACACACACACACACACACACACACACACACACACACACACACACACACACACACACACACACGTATATTTCCCACCTACAGTCCTCTCTCACTCCTACACACTCCTCCTGTCACCAGTCTACGCTGTAATCTCACCTTTGACCTCTAATGTGTTCAAATACACTTGCATATATATATATATATATATATATATATATATATATATATATATATAAATAAATAAATAAATAAATAAATATATATATATATGTGTGGGTGTGTGTGTGTGTATATATATACAGTACCAGTCAAAAGTTTGGACACACCTTCTCATTGAATGGTTTTTCTTTATTTTTAATTATTTTCTACATTGTAGATTAATAGTGAAGACATCAAAACTATGAAGGAACACATATGGAATTATGTCGTAAACAAGAAAGTGTTAAACAAACCAGAATATGTTTTATATTTTAGATTCTTCAAAGTAGCCACCTTTTGCTTTGATGACAGCTTTGCACACTCTTGGCAAGTTTGTGTCCAAACTTTTGACTGGTACTGTATATGTATATATATCTCACTCACTTATCAAACAAAACCTCTGTCCTGCCTCCCCTGGTCATTAGCAACGGCAGTGGTGAATCCTGATATTGCTGCAGTCTAAAGTAAACTCTGGTCCAAAGTAAACTCACGTCGCGTGAAGCTCCAAGCAGCAGCAGCAGCAGCAGCAGCAGCAGCATTCCCAGCCATCAGAGCTGTGGACACGCACACACACACTCTCTCCTCTTCATCTCCCTCCATTCTAATCATTATTTTACAAAGCCCTGCATCTCTGCCTGCCCAGTGGCACGTTTCCATGAGCAAGGGAATAAAAAGAGAGAGAGAGAGAGAGAGAGGGAGAGAGACCGTGGGTTTGTGAAGGGAGAGAGGGAAGAAGGGGGCCAATTATGAGCCCGGGCTCTGCAGCCACCTGCCAGGGCTTCGTCTCTTTAATTAACGTAGCGGTGACGCCGGTCACCGCAACACGAAACGGCGCGAGGCGGCAGGGTCACACGCACGCCTGTCATCCCCGCGTTTGAACACACGGGGGATGTGTTTGTTTTCCACATCTCCGGGGGGCCTGTTTTAACGCTCCTCTGTGAGGCGGCGAGGCCCTGCTGGGCCGGGGGGCCAGTCTCCAACCTCCTCCTACTGTTCTCCGGCTAGCCTAGCGTAGCATAGCCTAGCCTACTGTACCTCCCCCACCTACCTGCCTACAGTACCTGGGGGGCTGTGTCTGCTTCTCTCTAATGCTGCCTGCCTGCCTGCCTGCCTGCCTGCCTGCCTCTCTCTGCCTGCCTGCCTCTCTCTCTGCCTGCCTGCCTGCCTGCCTCTCTCTGCCTGCCTGCCTCTCTCTCTGCCTGCCTGCCTGCCTGCCTGCCTGCCTGCCTGCACCCAGGGATTCCCCATCCTAAATTAAATTGCAAACTGAGTTTGTCATAAAAGGGAGCCAGGTCTTTTGAAACCGACGGAGGCAGAGAGAAAACCCTTTGTCTTTGTCGTGTGATAAATTAAGTGGCGTCTCTGAGCTCCGCTTTGATCCTCCGGCTCGCCATCTTTCACCGACTAATGATAGAACATACTCTGCATATCATGTCAAATTACACTACCTGAAACGGAATTGTCACCTGGCATAATATATTTATCGCGGCTAATGTGTTTTATTTCGGTTTTCTCCTCTCCACGTCTCCTGCTATTGTACTGGGTGTTGGATTAATAAGGGAAGGAGAAGGTACTAATTGAGGGGAATTTCTAGGTCCCTTGTCAGTTTCCTCGTTAGCTAGAAGGACGTGCCACATGGCATTTGATGTTTCTGTTTACCTACAAGGAGGATGTTTGACGCATTGCTCAGTTTGTCAGTTGGAGAACTGAAATCTTAATTAATGGTGTCGTTCCTCAGACTGTAGGACTGTAGTCTTGACTGGTGTGGGTTGTTTCAGAGCTGTTGTAAACACAGTTAATTTCCCTGATACTGTATTTACAGGGAGCACACAACTCTTTTTTACTTCGGCTTTTAACCGACGTGGGATTCAGGTACTGAGAAGAGTCTAGTAGTTAGTCGCTCTCAGAAAATCCAATTCCCCTCACCGTCTATAAAAACGAAATATAATAAAACAGAGCCAGGGGCAATTTTTGGTGTGTTTCATGAAAGGAAAAAAAAGGACTCTGATATTGATTTAAGCCAAACCTTTTGAGATTCATCTAATTGCGGCTGGGGAGGCTCCGGCTACATGTGGACTCTATTACAGGGCCGGCTGACCACTGGCCTTGCTTTTAGAAGGGTCAAAGTTCACAGTTGTCCTGAATTAGCCAGCCCTCTTTCAGACAGGACCCCTATGCTGGCTCTGCCACTGCCTGCCCCTTAATGGCCTTTTCCCCCAATTTCACACATAATATTTTAGATTTATTGACTATTAGACATGCTACCATGCCAGTAGCGGTTCCGTTCAGCAGAACAGGGAAAGATTTACAAATGGAGAGAATAATTGGTGAGAGGCTGAAAGAGGATGTGGCAATCTTTTGAGAATTATTTTTGACATTTGTTTTTATTGGAAACATCAGATGCGACAAAGTTAAAGGTCCAGTGTTAATTGTGTTTTTGTTCGGAATTTGTCTCCTGACACGCACCGGGCATGTCGAGTTTTGACACTGGTTATAAATATTGCGTTCACATAAATCTTTTTTTTGTAACTTTTTTTTTTTTTTTTAACTTTTTTAATTTATTATATAAAGTTGGACTTTTGTCAGTTGTCAGGAGTTTTCGAAAACAAGCGGTTGGGTTTGTTAAGCCTTGGCACGGCTTTCATTGTTCGATATTTTGATATTCTAATATATGGCATCAGCCAAATGTTTTTACCCAAAGCATTAGACAATTGCAACAATATAACATTTGAATTCTGCTTATTTTCATCTTGACGACTGAAATGAAATATTAATATGAAAAAGGCATAAGGACGTCTAATTCAGACACTTTCTAGTTGTTTATTACAATGCTTTAATAGTTGTGTTTTAACACACTGAGTGAGAATTCAGTGGTATTAGTTTGATTTAGTTTGATTTTGTACAGTTTCATTTTTGGCTTGCATATTTATAGATTCTTAAAATCTGGAAAGTTTCCATAGTTTTGATACAAATGCTACTTAAACAGGTCTCAGGAGGCTCTGTGTGTTTTATTAAAATCAATATGTTGACAAATCCAAAGAAAAGGAATTCTCAGTATGAACAACTTTGCTTTTTTCTTCAAAGGATCAAGGTGCTTTCTTCATTTTTCAGAAAATTTGCCATAACTCTCCCACACAGCGTTTTTATTTTTTTTATTTTTTTTTTCATAACATGTACCGTTATAATTAGGTTGCGAATAGTTTGGATGTTTACCTCACTAGTCATTAAAACTATCTAAGAATAGCAAATTAGGAATCCATTAATTCTGAAAATAAACAATGTGCGAATGTATCCAATTTCTTCATTTGATCTTGCGGGTTAATATCAAACCTATGACTGAGGAATGTTTTCATACATTATTCTGTCTGTGTTACAAGGTAAGACGCTGTAACGTCTGTATTTTCAGATGCACCCGTTTCAGAGCGCCCCCTAATTCCCTGCTCTCCGCGCGCTCCGCTCCCTGCTTTGTTGACACGGTGTACGGAACCTTCTCCCCTTCTTAGATTTGATCATTTGTGTTCCCAATCAAGGGGCTACATTTACGTTGCGCACACCCACCTCTTGTGTTTTAAGAAGTTGGAAGTTAACAAATGAAGGAGAGAAAGTGAGACTGTGTCTCCTGGTCTCTCCTGAGATCACCTGGCACACTTAATCAAACACCGGAGCTTTAATTGGGAGTTCAGCTTCCGACGCTCTGTGAAAACAACAACATCATCATCAGCAGCAGCAGCAGCAGCAGCAGCAGCAAACACAACACAATCACACACACACACACACACACACACAGGTGACACACTAACACAATCGCACACACACACACACACACACACATACAGGTGACACACTAACACAATCGCACGCACACACACACACACACACACAGGTGACACACTAACACAATCGCACACAATCACTCACCGGAATGTACTCTCCTGTTACACTAATACTCACATTGAGTCCCAAAGACACCGAACGTTCATCGCTCAAAGCACCAAGCTGACATTTAAATCAGGAAAAAGCTTTTGGTACTTACATATTTCTGCTTTGTCCACAGTCAGCTTCAGCTGTGCACTGAATTTAGGAAGTAATGATACTGTATGGGCCAGGTGTGTTTGATGCTAACAGGCTAACAGTAGTACAACTATGAGAAAGCTACAGCAGTTCCCATGCTTAAGGGAACCTCTGTGATTGAGGTGTGGTGTTCTGGGTTTCTCCTTCCAGGTTATCTCCCTCTGAAGCCCCTTATGCTTACTGTAGGCCTAATGGGTTAAAGATTAGTGGCAGGAAACTGTTTTTAGTGTTGATCCAATGAAGGAACATATTTTATTTAAAAAATGTTTGGGGGGGGGGGGGGTTGTTTATTTATATTATTGAATTTTTTCAGGACTCAATTATGCGTCTCTGTGTCCACTGTTTCAAATTATTAATCCTCTCACTTTGACCCTGCAGGCACTGCAAGTTCCAACAGAGTTTCTAGCTTAAATTCTCCCCGCAATGAACCCTCCCTCATGCTGCCCGGGGTCCGCTCCCTATTAGAAGTCAAAAAGACAGAGCGCCAGAGCCCACTGTGTTAGTTATTGAAGTAAAAGATGACATTTAGATATGTTTAATTATGTATGCAAAACTCAACGCTCATCCTGCTCGCCTGTTCCTCGAGGTCAGCTTGACAAAGTAACCCAACACCAGGGAGTAGCAACCGCCATGAGATATTCCTTTTAGTTAGAACACGCACGCACACACACACACACACACACACGCACACACACAGACGCACACACGCAGACACGCACGCACACACACAGGCACACACACACTGCATTTCTGGTCATATGGGTGGTTGTTATCACCAGCTTGGTTTGTTTCATTGGGATTTGAAACGACATGTATCCATGTCTTACCGCTGCACAGTGCAGCACGATAGAAAACAAGGCATTACCTATCAAATTGCATCCTGCTTCTGCATCTGATCATCATATTTTTAATGTTACAAGCAGTTTACTTTGGGTCTGGGTTTTAGGCGGAAATGAGTGAAATAGGGCATTCAGCTTAGGAGGTTAAAATCTAGCCATGTTCATATTCAGTTCTTTCATTACATATTAGAGGTCTACTCCTCACTCCTTGTTTGCTTTTTCAACTCCAAAACACAGTTAATGAAATAAAGATTATGGGCATAAATATACATGCTATAATTTTTTCTTAATTGATTTTGTTATGATCGTGTAGGTTATGTACAAGAGATTGTAGTTTAAAATGTAGAACCCTGAGGGTAAGAATTGAGGTAAATATTGAGTATTATGTGTCAGATATAATTTTTTGATTTAAAGTTTGAAGTGTGTGTGTGTGTGTGTGTGCGTGCGCGTGTGTGTGCATATATGTGTACAATTCCGACTACAGCACATCAAAAGAAAGCTGGAGATCTTCATAACTATTTCTCTGTTCTTTGTAGTTCTTTAATTGCGTCCCTATGGCTTTCTTTCCCTGGACAGAATCTGTAACAAAACAGGGTTTTTTTGTACGAAGAAAACCCCAACTTTCTACCACACATTTGTGTCAGGGTCATAATCTGGGAGTTTTATATGCATTAGTGCTAATTTTGTGGGGTTGACAGAAATGTATTTTTAGTTTGGAGCTTCAACACACAGTGTCATGTTTTAACTTCTTATTTTTATTTTGTGTTTAAAACAAATCTTTATGTATGATGAAGATTCCTAACCTTGCCTACTCTGTTTAAGTTCTCTATTTCCCACCACACACACCACTGTCTAGATTTTTAAGTAGTAATGAAATCCACAGTGACAATTAGCTTTGCTGTTCCTTTTGCCAGTTGAAGAGTTAGCAGAGCCACATGGCGTGACGGAGGGATGTGGGAGATGTTAAGCTTCCTTGTCTGTATAGGATGCTCCTGCCTTCAGACCTTCAAAGACAGCTGTACTTCTCTCATTATGGTGATGAAACTAAGCCCTTCCTAGGTGCTGTTCGGCCAGTCAGTCATCGCTGAGGAAAAGACAGAGCTGTGAAGTTAGAGGGAGTTTTCATGCTTTTTGTGAGTTTCTTGGGTGAAAATATTGAGGTATAAAACAACCTGACACACCCTTGAGGCTCTACTGCGTGTTGGTATGTGTGTCTGTTCGTATGTGTGTCTGTGTGTGTGTTTGTGTTCGTATATGTGTCTGTGTGTCTGTTCATATGTGTGTGTGTCTGAATGTGTTCATATGTGTGTGTCTGTGTTTATATGTGTGTGTGTGTGTGTGTTCATATGTGTGTCTGTGTTCGTATGTGTGTGTGTGTGTTCATATGTGTGTCTGTGTTCGTATGTGTGTGTCTGTATTCGTATGTGTGTCTGTGTTTGTCTGTGTGTCTGTGGTTCATATGTGTGTGTGTTCGTATGTGTCTGTGTGTGTGTGTTCGTCTGTGTGACTGTGTGACTGTGTGTGTGTGTGTGTGACTGTGTGTGTGTGTGTGTGTGTGTGTGTGTGTGTGTGTGTTCGTCTGTGTGACTGTGTGTGTGTGTGTGTGTGTGTGTGTGTGTGTGTGTGTGTGACTGTGTGTGTGTGTTCGTCTGTGTGACTGTGTGTGTGTGTGTGTGTGTGTGTGTGTGTGTGTGTGTAGGTGGGATAGCACAGTCCACAGTAGAAGCCCCTACAGCAGCAGTATCATCAGTGTCATCCTTCAGGAGGCAGGGATCATCATTGCACCTGCTAATTATCATCTCCAGCTGGAGAGTTAAATGGAGATCTGTTCCCCGTCTGACCTTTGACCCCTTGCTCTTTACGTGACGCACTTCAAACCCTGTTTGGGGGTCGGTGGGCTGGGGCTTAATGAGGCCCCGTGTCTGCCCTCTGCGGGTTGTGTGGCTCGGACGCCGGGCTTTCATCCCCAACCATCCTCCCTTGATGTAAATTGAAAAGATCACAGCTATGGGGAAAAGACCTATACTGGAAAGGCCTCTCTGCATAGATTATGAATATCATAACTCAACAGTTTTTTTTTTTTTCTCCCTTTCTTTCTTTCTTTCTTTCGTTCGTTCGTTCGTTCGTTCGTTCGTCCTCCCTCCCTCCCTCCCTCCTCCCTCCCCCCCTCCCCCTCCCTCCTCACCCTCGCTCCTTCGTTCTCTCTACAATGCTATAGTTCTAATTGGACCCAATGGGGGAGTCTCTGCCTTTGATCTGATCATCACCAGTGTGACTTTACACTAAAAAATGTCATTGCCAAATAGGCTTATCACCTGTAGAGGCGAGCCCTCCTCCGAAGCCTGCTCGCATCTCGTTAGCTTTGCTCAAGGTAGAAACGTTAATTAGTCTGACAGAGCCATTACCACGACCGCATGCATTATGAGATGCACGCGCCTCAGCCAAAACCCAGTTATTAATCACAAGTTTCTTTCTTTCTTTCTTTTTTTTTTTTTTTTTTTTTTTTTTTTTTTTTTTTGCTCAGATGTGTTTAGATGATGCTGTAATATGAAGTGTGGTTTTAGTGTGACTAGCACATATTGTGTTTGTTTTGTCACATATTGCAATTATTTTGGATCTTTCAGCCTGAAAAATAATACATATTTTAAAATGTCAACTTGTTAAAAATGTTTTTTTTGGGGGGGGTGGGGTGGGGGGGGGGGGTTGAACCTGTCGCTGATCTGACCTTGTTTCTTTTTTCTTCTGAGAAACACAAGGGTTTTTTTTTTTTTTTCCCCATCCCTGCCTCTCATTTAAAAAAGTATTTGCAAACATTCCCCCTCTAAATGCTGCTGTAGATATCTGTCAGTGCCTGCTGCACACCCTGTCTTTGGGGTATGCCTTGAGTTAGACTGACATTGTGTTTTCTTTGATTCTCTGAGAGAGAGAGAGAGAGAGAAAAAAAGAAGACAAGTTTAATGATTTGCAGGAAAATCACTGAACACACATAAACATGAAATATTAATTTCAGAAACAGCTTTACATAAACATAAAAGCATTTAGCACAATGAGTGAATATGGAGATGACACTTGTTAATTCAACAGTGATAAACTTTAGTGTTTGATGAGCGTTGGCAGTGCCAGCGTGGGGACATTGTGGAGGGAGGGGGGAAGCCCAGGGGAGAGGGATTTGGAGCTGTTCGTTTTGTCTTCGTCCCAGTTCCACTGCCACTCTCTGTGCCTGTCCTCCGGATGAGCTGTGTTAGCATTCTGCTTCTCCGCCCAGAAGTTCCTCTCTGAAACCAGACAGCAGACAGTGTTTCCCTGCCACTGGCCGTAGACGGTGGAGGTACTGTGGTCGCGGTGGCCTGTTTACTGTGATAATGTTTACTGTGGTAATGCAGAATTGATTAAGGTTAGGCACGTGGGAGAGATGTCATGAGTCAAGTACAGTTATTATCTGGTGCATGTCTTATGAAGCACACACACACACAC
>NC_139660.1:2991502-2993501 GCF_951799395.1 Argentina silus | reverse complement strand
TTAGCCAAACCCAAACCCAACCCTGCAGCACCAGCTCATTACCACCCTGTCTCAGTCCTGGCTCGATCCCTGAGCGCTGTGACCCAACCCCAATACATCCTTTACTGACCCAACCCAATACATCCTTTACTGACCCAACCCAATACATCCTTTACTGACCAACCCAATACATCCTTTACTGACCCAACCCAATACATCCTTTACTGACCAACCCAATACATCCTTTACTGACCAACCCAATACATCCTTTACTGACCAACCCAATACATCCTTTACTGTCCCAACCCAATACATCCTTTACTGACCAACCCAATACATCCTTTACTGACCCTTTACTGACCCTTTACTGACCAACCCAATACATCCTTTACTGACCCAACCCAATACATCCTTTACTGACCCTTTACTGTCCCAACCCAATACATCCTTTACTGACCCTTTACTGACCAACCCAATACATCCTTTACTGTCCCAACCCAATACATCCTTTACTGACCAACCCAATACATCCTTTACTGACCCAACCCAATACATCCTTTACTGACCCTTTACTGACCAACCCAATACATCCTTTACTGACCAAACCCAATACATCCTTTACTGACCCTTTACTGTCCCAACCCAATACATCCTTTACTGACCAACCAATACATCCTTTACTGACCAACCCAATACATCCTTACTGACCCAACCCAATACATCCTTTACTGACCCTTTACTGACCCAACCCAATACATCCTTTACTGACCCTTTACTGTCCCAACCCAATACATCCTTTACTGACCAACCCAATACATCCTTTACTGACCCTTTACTGACCAACCCAATACATCCTTTACTGACCAACCCAATACATCCTTTACTGACCAACCCAATACATCCTTTACTGACCCTTTACTGTCCCAACCCAATACATCCTTTACTGACCAACCCAATACATCCTTTACTGACCCTTTACTGACCAACCCAATACATCCTTTACTGACCAACCCAATACATCCTTTACTGACCCAACCCAATACATCCTTTACTGACCCTTTACTGACCCAACCCAATACATCCTTTACTGACCCTTTACTGTCCCAACCCAATACATCCTTTACTGACCCAACCAATACATCCTTTACTGACCCTTTACTGTCCCCAACCCAATACATCCTTTACTGACCAACCCAATACATCCTTTACTGACCCTTTACTGTCCCAACCCAATACATCCTTTACTGTCCCAACCCAATACATCCAGTCCTTTACTGTCCACTCTTCTTCAGCCCAATGCCCTACAGCATGTCCCATACAGTACCTCAACCCTGTACCCCAGCCCTATATATATATACATGAACTACATCCAACCACACCCTGTACCCCAGCCCTATATATATATACATGAACTACATCCAACCACACCCTGTACCCCAGCCCTATATATATATACATGAACTACATCCAACCACACCCTGTACCCCCAGCCCTATATATATATACATGAACTACATCCAACCACACCCTGTACCCCAGCCCTATATATATATACATGAACTACATCCAACCACACCCTGTACCCCAGCCCTATATATATATACATGAACTACATCCAACCACACCCTGTAGCCCAGCCCTATATATATACATGAACTACATCCAACCACACCCTGTACCCCAGCCCTATATATATATACATGAACTACATCCAACCACACCCTGTACCCCAGCCCTATATATATATACATGAACTACATCCAACCACACCCTGTACCCCAGCCCTATATATATACAACTACATCCAACCACACCCTGTACCCCAGCCTGGACCCCCTCCCACCCCATCAACAGGTTTCACCTCAGCCCTGTACCCCATCTCCAACCGTCCCATCTCCCCCAGCATCTCCAACCGTCCCATCTCCCCCAGCATCTCCAACCGTCCCATCTCCCCCAGCATCTCCAACCGTCCCATCTCCCCCAGCCTTCCACCCAGGCCATACATCAGCCATATCCAACC
>NC_139660.1:2976502-2989002 GCF_951799395.1 Argentina silus | reverse complement strand
AGCATTCCCCTTTAATAGACTTTCTTGGCCTATTTCTAGTTGAAATTTCAAAGCGTGAAGAAATACAGTAGAGGATTACTTAGCAATATTACACATATTGACCCCCCCCCCCCGTTCCTCATGTATAACTGGCTCTGTAGGGGTTTCCTTGTAACCTGTACAGCAGGGGAGGCTAGTGGAGGTGGAAATCGGAGACAGGCTATGTACAGTATAGTTAAAAACAATATATTTATTGAGTCGACTTTGGAGGGAATTGCCACTTTTCTACCTCTACTTCAAAAAAAAATCCAGAAGTGAAAAGTAGAATTGAGGTCTACATACAACCATCCCAAAGAAAGATCTCATTCTCAATAGGTCAGGAGGGTTTCACATGCAAGAGTAGACATCAAATACAGAGTGTGCTCTTTTAAAAGAACAAACTAGGCTGTTCTGTTCCTCTCTCGTCCAAACTCTTGGCTTCGGCCAGATTCACGTTTAATAGCCCGACCTTTTCTTTTTTTTTTTTTTTTTTTTTTGCGTTTTCGTTCTTTCTTTTTTTCATCATTCGAGTTCGTTTGCTGCATCTTTTCCTGGCTCTCTCGTGGTGCACCCGTGGGAGCGAGAGAAAGAGACATCTGTCACAAAAGAGAGAGACAGAGACAGAGAGAGAGAGAGAGAGAGAGAGAGAGAGAGGGAGCAAACGAGTGACAGAGTGAGAGGAAGGAGAGAGGGACGCAGCCTCTTTTCCATTTTCACCTTTCAGCTTCACATCAGCCTGTGTGTGAGAGGGGTGTGTGAGGCTCTGTCTGTCCAGAGATCCTGTTCTGTCATTCTGTCAGGGCTCTCTCTCTCTCTCTCTCTCTCTCAGAGGAGGGGAGAGGAGAGGGGGGGGGGACTGGGAGGACTGGGGGGACTGGGCTCTGTGAACGGGGTATGGTTCTGTTTGGGTTCACCTTGTTTTAATAAACACCTAGACACAGAGAGAGGCCCTGCTTTCCTGACACGCCCCAGTGCACAAATGAACAGGCTAAACGACTGTAGGCACCCTGACTGTGTGTGTGTGTGTGTGTGTGTGTGTGTGTGTGTGTGTGTGTGTGTGTGTGTGTGTGTGTGTGTGTGTGTGTGTGTGTGTGTGTGTGTGGGGGGTGGGGGGGGGTGCGCGCGCGTGCGTACGCGCATGTGGTGTGTGCACGGGCATTTGGTGTGTGTATGTATCGTACGTGCGTACGTATCTGTGTGTGCGATGTGTGTATGTGTAAGCGTGTGCGTGTATGTGTGAGTGCGTGTGTGTATGCATCTGTGTGTACAGTATGTGTGTGTTTGAGCAGTGGCCCCCACACACCCCGCCACCCTCTCTGAGTGTCTCACAGGTGCATCTCCGTCTCCCTGGCTGCCATGCAGGCCTCAGCCCAGATTTACAGCCATGACACAGGAATCCATTAAAGCCTTTCTGGGGATCCCAGGCCCAACCCCCTCTGTAATTGCTTTCATTATAGCTCCCAGCTACCAGAGAGAGAGAGGGAGAGGGAGGGAGGGAGGGGGAGGAGAGGGAGAGGGAGGGAGGGTGAGAGAGGGAGAAGGAGAGAGGGAGAATCAGAAGGGGAGAGAGAGAGAGAGAGAGAGAGAGAATAAGAGAGAGAGAGAGAGAGAGAAAGAGAGAGGGGGAAAGAGAGAGGGAGAGAGGGTGAGAGAGGGAGAGCCAATCAGCGCTGCCACCACATGTGTTCCTGTTTAGCCCAATGGCTAAGAGGCTTAAGTGGCCGCTGCACACATTTCTCCTCCGTTGGGTTTTATGGAGAAGGCGGCGGTTAACCCATTGTGTATGTGTAGGCCCCCCCCCTCCCCTCCCCTCCCCTCCTCTCCCCTCCCCTCCCTACTCTCCTGTCTGCCTTGGCTGAGGCCCTAAATGAGCACAGGCCAGCCACACGTTACATTCCTCTCGTCTGGCTGGCACTGGGTCGGCTAATCAAGACCAGGGTTGGTACCGCGCACTAATGCCCTCCCTCGTTCCCCCAGGCTTCTTAGTCCCCCCCCCCCCCATCCCCCTCCTCTCTCTCTTGTTCTCTCTTTCTCTTTCTTTCTTTCTTTCTTTCTCTTTCTCTCTCTTTCTCTCTCTCTCTCTCTCTCTCTCTCTCACTCTCCATCTCTCTTGCCCTTTCTTTTGGTCTTTGGGGCTTTGGGGTCCCCCTTCTCTCTCTCTCTCTCTCTCTCTCTCTTTCTCTTCCTCCCTCCCTCCCTCCCTCCCTCTCTGGGGGCTGTTAACAACCCCTTCTCAGTGACAGGACTTTGATAATGTGGCAAACATGGGTGTGTAGGCTTTAGTGGCTGCCTGTCTGTGTCTGTCGAGAGAAAGAAAGAGTGTGAGAGAGACAGAAAGAGAGGGGGTGAGATAGACAGACAGATGGAGAGAGAGATGGAGGGAGAGTGCAACAGAGAGGTAGAGACACACACACACACACACACACACACATACATACAGACACAGACACAGAGACACACAGTGTGTGTGTAGTAGTGGAAGGCATGTTAATAAGAGGCCCAGGGCTGGGCTGGGTTCCCAGGGGGAGGCCAGTGTGCCGTGAAGCCTCTCTTCTTTAATTCCTCCATAAACATGTTATGCACAGGTGGCTTCTAAACACAAACAGGACCAGAGGTAGCCGTCACCGAGCTGGACCAGGCACTACACACTGACACCACAGAACCAACAATGACCATCACACACACGCACACACACACTGTACTACCATCTCACACACACACACACACACACACACACACAATGTACTACTACTACTAACCCTTTGTTTTCTGAATTCCAGCATAATCTCATCAAGTCCCCCATGAGCATGGGCTGTCCTGACTTCGCTGATGACGACGAACTGGACACTGCCAGCAAGTAAGGGGCCCCCATGAATATGAAATGATGAACATGATCACATTTATACCAATACAGGGTGACCTCCTCCAGTGCAGTTTGGTTATGCATGTGTACAAATGAGTTACGGTCAGTATTGACCTGAAAGGTCGTGCTTCAGTTATTTGAAAAAGAACAGTCAGTTTGCTACACCAGGTTCTTATGAATGGTGTACGGTACATCAGCTTGCTCCCACTTGATCATTGTCTTAGCAATACTGCCCTCCGGTGGTCACTCAGAGGCGAGGCCATGATTTCTTTAGTATTTGGCACTGAATGTCTCCTGAAAATGTCCAAGTGTTTTTTTTTTTTTTTTTTGTTTTTTTTGCTATTTTGTTAATATTTTGCTTTTTGTAATTTTTTTTGTTCATATTTTGCTTATATAATATATTGTTGTTTTTTATGTCCCATGGACCAACCTCACCAAGTCAATTTCCTGTATGTGCAAATATACTTATATAAACATACTACCAAATAAAAACATTCTGATTCTGATTCTAATCAGTTCCCAGTAAACAATTAATGGACGTCTGCACTGATGAACTATTTATAGTGTTTTGTTGGTATTTTCTGTCTTCTCTGCCGTCTTATCTGTTACTAGTGTAAAACATTTGTACATACTCCGCTAGTGGAGGCTGTTGGAGGTAGAAATCGGAGGATGGGCTCGTTGATACCATTCCTTCTCCCCTCTGATTTCTACCTCCCCCAGCCTCCCCTGCTCCACACACCTCTGTAGTGACGTGATCTAAACTCCCTCAGGATCTCGTCTGAGGACAGCGGCGAGGTGCGGTCGTACACAGAGGACAGCGACGACTCCTATTCGCTGGAGCTGGACGCAGACTCCTCCCAGGCGGGCCAGATGAACCTATTAGAGGAGATCCTGGACTCACTGAGTACCACCAGCACAGAGCAGGGCAAACTCAGCGCTGCCAAGAGTCTGGACTTCTTCAGGTCCATGGATGACATCGACTACAAAGCACCGGTAAGACAAACACACCAAACCACTCAAACCCTAACCCCAGATAGACCATCGACCATCACACTAAACCACTCAAACCCTAACCCCAGATAGACCATCGACCATCACACTAAACCACTCAAACCCTAACCCCAGATAGACCATCGACCATCACACTAAACCACTCAAACCCTAACCCCAGATAGACCATCGACCATCACACTAAACCACTCAAACCCTAACCCCAGATAGACCATCGACCATCACACTAAACCACTCAAACCCTAACCCCAGATAGACCATCAACCATCACACTAAAACACTCAAACCCTAACCCCAGATAGACCACCAACCATCACACTAAACCACTCAAACCCTAACCCCAGATAGACCATCGACCATCACACTTAACCACTCAAACCCTAACCCCAGATAGACCACCAACCATCACACTAAACCACTCAAACCCGCTGATGACGACGAACTGGACACTGCCAGCAAGTAAGGGGCCCCCATGAATATGAAATGATGAACATGATCACATTTATACCAATACAGGGTGACCTCCTCCAGTGCAGTTTGGTTATGCATGTGTACAAATGAGTTACGGTCAGTATTGACCTGAAAGGTCATACTTCAGTTATTTGAAAAAGAACAGTCAGTTTCCTACACCAGGTTCTTATGAATGGTGTACGGTACCCCAGATAGACCATCAACCATCACACTAAACCACTCAAACGCCAGAGTGGCAGGAGTGGAAATGTGAGTTAACAACATTGTGTGTGTGTGTGTGTGTGTGTGTGTGTGTGTGTGTACACACCTCTGTTCCAGAACAAGTCCAACAAGTCCAGTGAGAGTAACCTGGCCCAGCTGTGTTCCAGTGGTGGTAGTGGTGGTGGGGGGTTGGTGGGTGGTGGGGGTGGGGGAGGCGAGCAGGGGGGCTGGAACCTGGGCCAGGACGACAGTGCAGTCCATGGGAAACACCTGCCCCCCTCCCCACGCAGACAGCCCAACAAGAGCAGCCTGAAGGGGCTGCAGGACCCCCCAATAGGCCCAGCCCCAGCCCCAGCCCCAGCCCCAGCCCTAGCCCAGGACAGCAGTGTCCCCCAGCCCCAGCCCCAGCCTCAGCCCCAGCCTCAGCCTCAGCCCCAGCCTCAGCCCTGTCTCCACTCCCCAGAGGAGCCTTCTCTCCCCTCACCTCCAGGAGCACACCTGGGAGATCATGTCTCCTCATACTCCCCGTCATTGTCCCGTGGCCCCAGACACCCCCCACCACTGACACCCCTTTGCCCCCCTGCCCACACCGCTCCACCACCTACCTGCCCCTCCACCTACTCCCTTCCGCTGGCCCGCGCTCGGGCCCCATCCGACCCCCACCCCAGCCCTGAGCCCCAGCCCCAGACCCAGCCCCAGACCCAGCCCCAGACCGCCTCTTCCAGCATCCTCCGGAGGAAAGTGCTGTCCAAAGAGATGGCCAGGCAGTACCAGGACAAGGCCCCCCAGAGGCAGCGCAGCCTGGGCAGCCAGGATGGGCAGGGCAGGGGCAAGGCCAAGCACCTCTCAGTGCTGGTTCCCTGGG
Organism: Argentina silus; assembly: GCF_951799395.1. Taxonomy (NCBI): domain Eukaryota; kingdom Metazoa; phylum Chordata; class Actinopteri; order Argentiniformes; family Argentinidae; genus Argentina; species Argentina silus. Next base: position 2,983,573 of record NC_139660.1, on the reverse strand, counting down.
AGAAAGAGAGCTCTGAGAGAAGAGGCCTGGACCACAGCCAGAGGAGTGAGGACCAGAGCCAGGACCAGGGTAGGGACGCGGAGGCCGAGGCCTCGGAGAAAGGCCTCCTGGAGGAGATAGAGTCCATGTGTCGCCTCAGCTCTGCCTTCCAGACCAGCCTGCAGCTCTCCCAGGTCCACTGCAACACCAACAACAGCCACCACACCCATAACAAAGCCAGCGACAAGTCCTGAGACACGGGCAGTGCTCTTTGGGTAGAGGGTTGCCCTATAGGTACCCATCCAGGATCAGATGACCCTCCCCCAACCCTAACTTTAACCATGAGAGGGACAAACGTTTAAAAAAAATAATAAGAATAATAAAAAAAATAATAATAATCAAAAGATCTCTGATCAGTGTCTACGGGGTGACTTCATCCTACACCGGTCAGGGACAGGAAGTCACAATCACTCGGCAGGAAACAGGAAATGAAGAGTGCGTATCGCCCCGATCCGACTCAATGTGAAATGTGACTTTCATGACTTTACTTTGTATTAATTTCATCCCTGTGATGTTTTTTTTAGGGGTTTGAGTTGGTTTAGAGTTAATAGACACTGGCCAACGTGTCACCGTTGCTTATAACATCCTCCAGAATTTAAAATATCCATTCAAAAAAAATACTAAAAGAGTGAAAAAACTGGGTCAAAACAAGGGAAATCAGACTTATCCTCCCCAGCAAACACAGAGACACTTCAGTACTGAAAGGGTTAAGAAGGGATGACAGTCACACGTCTAACCCTGTGATGGATTTGCACTCCTAGGAAAAAAAAGAAAAAAGGGTACCGTTTAATCATTGTAACATGGTACTGATTGATCACTGTGTTTGTTTTGTTTTGTTTTAAGCAGAACTCAATCAGATCTTCAAGTGTTGTTAAGACACAACGCAAGCCCTGCCTATTTTGAATTCTTATCGTTTTGTAACGCGATGCCTTAAAAGAAAACGGAGGTGTGATTTTCCTTTTGGCCACGCTCAGTCTTAATGAATAGAAAACTAGAACAGTTACTCTGGGATCATTTAGATCCACAGCATCAGACTGGTTCTAGATCCCACTCTACTGGGTTCGGTGAGCCGCCAGCTTTCTGACTGTCCGTAATGTAAAGATAGTTTAATAATATATGTTTGTGCTGAGAGAAATGCTGCTTAGTTGCATTCCAGGTAGTAAGTAACCAGAGGTTTATATATTTAGAGATGTATTTTTCTGATGAGTTTCTCAGGATGCCCCAGTCGGTCCAGGAAGGAGAGGAAGGAGTGTAAATACAGATGAAATGAATGAAACAGAGAATCCTATCCATTTATCTTTCTCTCTCCTGCTCTGTCTACTCACTCCCCCCCCCCTCTCTCTCTCCTGCTCTGTCTACTCACTCCCCCCCCCCCCCCCCCTCTCTCTCTCTCCTTCCTTCACTTTGCATCTCCTCATCATCTCACCCCCTCTCCTCCTTTCAGTCTCAGCGGTAGATAACACACACACACACACACACACACACACACACACACACACACACACACACTCAAGTCTCAGCTGTGTGTGTGTGTGTTCGTACCAAAGGAGCCAAAGGAAACGCAAGCTTTGTCCCACTCTGAGATAATGGAACCACAATGTTTTAATGGAAAAGCTTGAGATGATTGTATGAAGCAATAGGGTTCTCCTCTGAGGGGTTCTCCTCTGAGGGTCTACGGATGTACTCAAAAGAATCTCCTGTGGAGAGAATGCAACCCACCCCCCACCCCCACCCCCCAACCCCCTCTTGATGATGTCCAGAGATGGTGGTTACTGTGTTACTTACCACGAACAAACAAAAATAGAACAAAAGTATTTTCCCCATTCGTGTTGCGATTCTGTTCACGATGAGCTGAGCCTCTCTACGCTCAGGATTCAAGCCTCGTATGATTGGCTGTGACACTTTAACGGTAACTTTCACCCCCTCCTGAGCGCTGTTCCGCGGTAACGACGAAGTCGTAAAAGCGCTTTAGAAAGAGCCCTCGCCTCAGCAATTAATTTGGGTTTGAAAGGACGCATGTAAAATGTATCTGCCTGCCTGCTTTTACAGGATGTTTTTTTTTCACTTTTTTTTCCACTTTGGCCCTGATTGGAAACACGTACGGTTACTATGCAAATCCATGTACAAGTTCCTTGATTTAATTTGACCATTTTTGACACATTTGATCACATTTGGACTGATCTTTAAAGGTACAAATACAATATACGGTACTTAACTTATTGACATAGATACATTGTAAAACACGCTGGGACTTGTGGCTACCGTGCTTTCTTCCTTGTAGTCCTAATGTGTGTGTCAGTGGAGGCTGGTGGAGGCAGAAATCGGAGGGCGGGCTCATTGTAGTGCATGGAACCGAATGAGAAATGGTATCAAACACACTCATTGCATTCCATGTATTCCAATGAGCCCGTCCTCCGATTTCTACCCCCGCCAGCCTCCCCTGGTTTGTATCCATGACTGAAGGCGCTGTGCCTTATGTGAGTACCACCTAGTATGACCACCACGGTATTAAGAGAGAGGAGGCAGTGGCCAATGCTTCTCAATCAGTTAGTCCTCTTCACATTTCAAGACTTCTGCTGTATGCACATGTACAGGCACTTGTCCAGACTGCCACGAGTGGAAATTAGGCCCTTCACGGTATTTCTAGAAGTCCATTAATTCATGAAATACAGGCTTAACCAGACCCCGCTAGACTCTCTCTGTTGTGTGCTTTCTATGTTTGATTGTTTTAACATTTGTGGTAATGAAGCCTTTTTTTTTTTTTTTTTTTTTTTTTTCATTTTGATGATCCTCTCATTCTGAACCAATGTCAAGACTGGGACACGACAAGGTTTTTCCTGAAGTTTAATCTCGGAAGTTTGTTTCATGATGAAAGTTTATTTTCGATGTATTTTTTGCTGGCTTAAGTGTATTTTACATGGATAGTATATCATCGGTATGTTACATTGTACACATGACTGATGAACCAGACAACTAAGATTTGAATGTCTTAGATTTTATTTTTCCATAGAGCCTCTAACGTGTTAAAGAAGGTTATAAAAAGCGTCGGTCATCCCACCATACTCACATACAGTAGCATGTCACGGCATTTCAGCCAGTCAAAGAAGGAGATGCATACTTTTTCAGTTTCTTTGCATGTATTTAATATGTTATTGATTTGTTTTATTCCTGTTTTTGAAGGTTTCTTCCGGAATGTTCCCCACTGGTGTGTTCTGGGTATCTTACGTGTTTCACTACTTGTTTTAGTGTTTCGTGAACTTCGTCAGATCAAGAAAAAGCTAGCATCGGGTATTGTAGTATTCTCAAATCTCTGCACTTGCCTTGCAAATTTGGTGTTAAACTGTTGTTGTTATTTGTTTTGTTTTTTATTCGTCTCAAACTGATTTCTTACTGATTCACTGCATACCCAAGACTACTGTATCTAACCTTAGTGGTTTGTGATGTTCTACTGGAGCGGTGTGTTATTGGCACCTGCTGTAGAGGATCGTTGGAGGCTGGTTTTATCTGTTCTGACAAGCTGGTGATTTTTATGACTGAATGTCTGCTAACCCTCTCACCGCTTACTGACTGATCCAGGGGAACAAGGAAGGAACAGCCTCTGTCCTCTGTGTAAAGCTATCATTCTCTCCACTGTGCTGATATCATGTCATGTAAAAGATCAAAACACAAAAAGAGACTTTGTAAAGAAGCCACTGATTGTAAGAATGTCCTGTTACATTGTGAACGTTATTGAATGACAGAAGGAAACCAGTTGAGTTTGTACTCAGGCACTCAGACACAATGTAGGTGTGGGAGGAGTCTGTCAGTGAGGTTGGGTTGATCTACTGACCGATCCTATTTCATTGCTGAGTTAAAGTGCTTTGTGACGTGCTTCAAGGTCGAGACAATGAACAGAGACATTTTACTTATTTTAAAATGATTTCTTATTTCTTCTTCTTTGTTTTGCCATGTATTCAGTGTAGTGACAATACTTGGACTAGCGGTACAGTACAGGCTCGTTTCCCAGACAGAGATTAAGCCTAATCCTCGACCAAAATGCACCTTCAATGGAGATCTTCTATCGATTTGAAAATGTAATTTACTGTAGTCTAGGACTGGGCTTAAGCTGCGTCTGGGAAAGCGGCCCAAAATGTTTTGTTCACTTTTGCAACTGGCCCCTTGGCTGCGTACTGTAATGGTTTCAATATGTGATACTGTACTGTATGCAACTTACTGAACTCTGGATGATTACGGGCTCACTTGCTTGCATGGTCTCAATGCAGAAAAACTGTCTTAAATAACAATTTAGGTCAATCTAATGTGCTGTTGAGTGAATGGTACATTCTGTAAGCACTGTGAACTGAAAACAATAAATGATATTCATGTTTATGCAACAATCTGCGGTTGTCTTTGTGTGTTGACTGTTACAGTTCATACGGGAGATTAATCTCTGACTCTTTAGCTGACCTTTAGCTGACCTTTAGCTAGGCCTAAAACATGCATCAGAGAAACAGATATTCCTTTTTCATGCAGTAGATGTCACCAGTTCTACACGTATCAGCTCACCGGAGACCCTGTGGAAGGGAACCAGGGGTCAAGGCAATAAGGTCACAATGCACTCATCTGGTGAAGCACATTCTGGAATTCGACATCTATGTAGAAAACATTTGATAGCAAATGTATGTAAATGTATTACTGTCGTACATTGAGGAAGCAGGTGGAGTAGGGAGACATTGATACACCAACGGCTTTTCTACGTCAGAGGAAATATACACAATGTTCAAGTCCACCCTGAGCTACAATACACACAGGTCTTCAACTAAGCTGGTTCCCAAAATATGTAATAAATTAACACACAAATCAAAGCACTTCAACAAGGTTTTGCTATTTACAGCTGTCTAAATCACTGATCAGTAGAAATAATTGAAATGCAGTATTATGAGATACAAATCTATTCTATAGTAACAATATATACAAACGATATCATTCGACACGTTGATTCTGTGTGTGTTTCCTTACAGCTGACGCATCAATTAGGACATGCAGAGTAGAACTATTGTATATCCAGTGCCAAGACCTTTAAAACATTTTTACATTTACATTTAAGTCATCTAGCAGGCGCCTTCATCCAAAGCAACTTACAGTAAAAGTACATTTGTTTAAGTAAGTGAATCAACTATACGTCATTGTAATTAAATCCTTTGATAAGAACAAGTGCCACTGGCACCTTTAAAAAAAATGGAAGCCCTCTTTACCGATCTATCTAGTGCAGCAATGTATCTCCTGTTGTTCTAGAATTGTGTCTCATCAGGGGCAATTGAAAATGAAACGTATTTTGACAGAAACCATAAGATGGAGTCGAGCAAAATGAGTTACTACTATGGCCATTCAGAAGAAAACTGACCGTACATCCAAAATGAAGAATCCCTCAAAGTGATCTGATTCCCCAAAGTCTTAGTGGGCCAAGTTCCAAACTGTATTATGTGACGATGTGGGCAAGGGATAGGTTTGGAATGTGGCCCCTGTTGAGTTCCCCTTGCAGATTTTATAGTCATCAAGGAAGGACTTTAGGATAGAGTTGGGTGGTTGATTGGTTTGGAATGGGGCCCGGTTCCGTCGGTGTGTTTCATATGAGTCTCTCCATGGGCGGCGGCTGGGCTATGTTCCACATCTCTACACGGGAACCCTCCTTCTCCTGCCGGCTGGGGCTGTAGGTGCCGTGGTTGGCTCGACGGTTGAGCACCACCATCAGGCCAACGGAGGTAATGACCAAGACCAGGACCAGGACCACCACAGACAGCAGGCTCACAGACAGCAGCAGGTCAGAGGCCAGACCCTCAGAGGTCAGCTAGAGGGAGGGAGGGAGGGAGTGAGGGAGGTGGGAGGACAGAAGGAAGGAGGGAGGGAGGATGGGAGGACAGAAGGAAGGAGGGAGGGAGGGAGGGAGGAGGGAAAGACAGAAGAAAGGAGGGAGGGAGGATGGGAGGACAGAAGGAAGGAGGGAGGGAGGGAGGCAGGAGGGAAGGACATAGGGAAGGAGGGAGGGAGAGAAGGACAGAAGGAAGGAAGGAGGGAGGGAGAAGGAAGGAAGGAGGGAGAGAGAGAGGGAGGGAGAGAGGAGAGAAGGAAGGAGGGAGGGAGGGAGGGAGGAGAGAAGGACAGAAGAAAGGAGGGAGGGAGGGAGAAGGAAGGAGGGAGGGAGAGGGAGAAGGAAGGAGGGAGGGAGAAGGAAGGAGGGAGGGAGAGGGAGGGAGAAGGAAGGAAGGAGGGAAGGAGGGAGGGAGAAGGAAGGAGGGAGGGAGAAGGAAGGAGGGAGGGAGGGAGAAGGAAGGAGGGAGGGAGAAGGAAGGAGGGAGGGAGAGAGAAGGAAGGAGGGAGGGAGGGAGAGGGAGAAAGTTGACAGGGCAGGCAGAGGTTAGTGATGGTTGGTAGAGGAATGAAAGGGGAGCATTCATTTATTGAGTTGTTTTTTTTGCTTCTAGCGAGCAGAAGTGACCTAAACATGACCTTCATAAGAGGAAATATAGTAGGCCTTACACAACATACACACACACACACACACACACACACACACACACACACACACACACACACACACACACACACACACACACACACACAGGCCTACATTACACACACATTCTCTATCTCTCCCAACTCTCTCATTCTCAACACAGGAATCTCTCTCTCAGACACTCACACATGGTAATACTACACACACTCTCTCTCTCACACACACACACACACACTCACACACACACACACACCCTCCCCTCTCTCCTGGCTACGTTACACAAGGCGCTCCACTCGCGCCGCCAGCGTCAGGATGGCTCCGTCCCCCGGCCCGGCAGGAGGGGCGGGATCAACAGGAGCCTCGAGTCGCTGCGGACCGAACGCTCCCTCCATCTGCCGCCTCTCACGCAGCCTGGCAGCGGCCAGCGCCAGCGCCAGCGCCAGGGCTATCGCCATGCCAACCAGACAGGGTGCCAGCACAGCGGCCACCCGCGAGCCGTGTGGAGCACGCTCCATCTGCGGAGAATCACACACACACAC
>NC_139660.1:2966502-2971502 GCF_951799395.1 Argentina silus | reverse complement strand
TGGTTGATGAGGTTGCGGCAGTAGCCGCCGTTCAGGCAGGGGTTGGACTTACACTCATCCACCTCCTGCTCACAGCTGCAGACACAGAGGGAGAGCAGGGGAGGGGGTGAGGGACACCAGGGGAGGGGGTGAGGGAGACCAGGGGAGGAGGTGAGGGAGACCAGGGGAGGAGGTGAGGGAGAGCAGGGGAGGGGGTGAGGGACACCAGGGGAGGAGGTGAGGGAGACCAGGGGAGGAGGTGAGGGAGACAGATAATGTTAGGATTGTGGATATACTGTACATACAGTAGGTTTACTTGATCTCTCTCTCTCTCTCTCTCTCCCCCTTTTCTCTTTCCCACTCTTGTCGCAAACCCTCTCCCACCTCCTCTCCTTCCATCCCTCTCTCTCCTCCTCCCTCTCCCTCTCCCTCCCTCCCTCTCCCTCTCCCTCCCTTCCTCTCCCTCCCCCCCTCTCCCTCTCTCTCCCTCTCTCACCGGTATCCGGTGAATCCAGGCGGACAGTCACAGGAGAGGTCTCTCTCTTTCTCTCTCTCCCCCCTCCCTCTCCCTCCCCCCCCTCTCCCTCTCTCTCCCTCTCTCACCGGTGTCCGGTGAATCCAGGCGGACAGTCACAGGAGAGGTCTCTCTCTTTCTCTCTCTCCCCCCTCCCTCTCCCTCCCCCCCTCTCCCTCTCTCTCCCTCTCTCACCGGTGTCCGGTGAATCCAGGCGGACAGTCACAGGAGAGGTCTCTCTCTTTCTCTCTCTCCCCCCTCCCTCTCCCTCCCCCCCCTCTCCCTCTCTCACCGGTGTCCGGTGAATCCAGGCGGACAGTCACAGGAGAGGTCTCTCTCGGTGCAGTTCCCTCCGTTGAAGCAGGTGTAGTTCCTGCCATCGTCTCCACAGACAGACACAGGCAGCTTCGGCCGTCTGAGGACACAACCACAAGAACACAGATCAGCCGGTGTGTGTGTATGTGTGTGTGTGTGTGTGTGTGTGTGTGTGTGCGTGTGCGTGCGCGTGCGTGCGTGTGCGTGTGTGTGTGTGTGTGCGCGGGTCCGTGCACGTGTGTGTTTGTGTGTTTGTGTTTGTGTGTGCGTGTGCGTGTGCGTGTGCGTGTGCGTGTGCGTGTGTGAGTGGGAGGCAGGGGTCACTGGGTACATGTGTGAAATGGGTAGGGGGTCTGTCTCCCCCACTGATCCCCGCAGGGGGACAAAGAGGCTTAGGAGACGATCAGGATGATAAGATTAAGACCACTGACCAGTATATTAACAACAGGACATTCAACCACCACTCTCAGGCCCTGGCCACAGTAGTCAGAAAACAGACCAAAACCTAATCGTATGAAGTCACGATCCGATTTGATCCGTGTAATTCGGGCATAAACAAACAGAGGCGCGACCGTTTCCTCATTTCTAATTGGCTAAACAGAAGAACGGACTGTCAAAAGCTAAACCCCTCCGAACTAAAAACGACAAATGGACACTTGTCATCTTGTCGACAGATGAGACACCAACAGAATTAACAGATGCTGTAGACTAGTGGCGCCGGGGCCTTAGTATGACATCACCGTGGACACCATAACCTCTGAAGAGAACAGAAGTCAGGGTGTACTTACAGGGTTCTCTTGCTGCAACCATTTGTAGAGAAAACAGGGGGTAAGACATTAGGGTTGGGTTGGTGTGATCATTCTCAAATAGGTACTATGAGCTGTATCTAAGACAAATAAGAGGAACCACTTACATATTTCTGACGATTATGTACCATGGAATTTCTTCGACGCGATCGCTGGAGAGAGACAGAGAAAGAGAAGAGAGAGAGAGAGAGAGAGAGGATGAGAAGAGAGAGAAGTAGAAGAGAGAGAGAGAGAAGGAGAAGAGAGAAGAGAGAGAGAGAGAGAGAGAGAGAGAGAGAGAGAAGGAGAGAGGGGGAGACAGACAGACAGAAACAGAAGTGTAGGAAATTATAAAGAGTTTTTGATGAAAAGGCTGTTTCAAAAGCCTCCTCTTGTGTGGGAGAGATAGTGTGTGTGTGTGTGTGTGTGTGTGTGTGTGTGTGTGTGTGTGTGTGTGTGTGTGTGTGTGTGTGTGTGTGTGTGTGTGAGAGACAGTGTGTGTATGTGTGTTTACAGGATAAATGGTTGGAGGCATTCCCTGGGTGGTGCTCCCAGGTAAACAGAAGGCTAGATGAGAGGGAACACAGGCAGTGCTACTGAACCCGGCAGCTCTTTCACACTTCAGACTCCACACTCACCAACTGTACTGCTTTACACTAAGGGATGTTTACCAGAAAAGACATGCCCCAAGTTCATGTACGGTGTAAGAGTCTTGAACTGAACTGAGTATGGGAAAACATTTAAAGTGTATATGGGTAGGGTAAATGGGTATGTTCCTTTGTGCTATGCTACAGGTATACTCCTATGTGTTATGCTACGTGTATACTCCTATGTGCTATGCTACAGGTATACTCCTATGTGCTATGCTATGGGTATACTCCTATGTGCTATGCTATGGGTAAATTAATTTGTGCTATGCTACAGGTATACTTCTATGTGCTATGCTATGGGTATATTCCTTTGTGCTATGCTATGGGTATATTCCTTTGTGCTATGCTATGGGTATATTCCTTTGTGCTATGCTACGCTAGTCCCTCAGAGCGTTGTGTATTTTGTGAATTTAGCTCCGGGTGTCATTTGATAATTTGAAATGAAAACGAGACATATTGTTTCACAGCGGTTATTGTTCTCGCTGCTGGGTAATTCAAGTGTGATGGGTCTTAATTATTTACTTCAATATTCTATTCTGTTACGTTGTACTGGTCCAAGACCGCTCTGTGAACTCACTTGCAGTAGGGCCCGGTGTAGTTCTCGGCGCAGAGGCAGGCGTACTTTCCCACTCCGTGCAGACAGGTCCCTCCATGGTCACAGAGGTGTCTGTCACACACGTCCACCTCCTCCTCACAGTCCACCCCGGTGTAGCCAAACTCACAGGCGCACTCGTAAGTCAGGCCGTTCACACTGCAGTTCCCATGGAGACACGGGTCTGAGGCGCAGGTGTTGGTGTTGTACTCACAGCGCCGGCCCGCCCAGCCCTCCTCGCAGTTGCAGGTGAACAGGTTGAAGAGGTCCAGGCAGCCCCCTCCGTTCAGACACGGGTCGGGCTCGCACACGGGGGCGCCGCCGCAGCCGCCCGCCGGGGGGGTGGCGGAGGAGGTGCGGAGGAACTGCTCCTCCTGGATGCGGGGCAGGTTGACCTCGGAGGGGGCGTGATACGGCAGGGCGATGCCCCCCACCTCCACCGTGCCCAGACACCCGGTCAGGCTCCACCCTGCCTCAGGCCCCAGGCCCCCCAGCAGGATGTCCCCCCCGTCCCGGAGAAAGTCCAGGTTGCCCCCCTCGGCGCTGGAGGTGCTGGCCTCCTCTGTGTTCTCATCCAGGACCAGGGTCCACCTGGAGGCCTCTGCCCAGGGCGCTGCCATGAAGACTTGGGCGCTGTGCCAGCGGCCGTCGCTGACGGTCCTCCGGCTGCCCAGGCTGACAGTGGGGGCCCCCAGGCCACTCTGGAGCTCCAGGAAGAGCAGGCCGTCCTGCACGGACACCGTCACAAACTCCGACCCCCGCTTGGCGTGCAGGATGGCCGCGTGGCGCTTCCGCGTGCGCAGGCTGAGGGAGAGGCTGGTCAGGTGGCGGGTGATACGCCCGTTACCACGGTAAGATAACACGCCGGCGTCCTCCAGGAAGGTCACGTTTGAGAAGCCTGGGAGAGGAAAAAGAAGCATGTCAAATGTTTGGTCGTTTCATGAATGTGCTTTCACTCAACCAGAGGCCGTATTCTAGCTTCTGTTGTGGAGATGTGACTAGAATGTAATTCGGGGGGGGCTGGTGGAGGTAGAAATCGGAGGACGGGCTCATTGTAATGGATGGTATGGAATTAGGAATGGTATCGGACACACGTGTTATGTACGATGTATGATGTCATTTAGCAGATCCTGCAAAATGATACATCTAATTTAGCAGATCCTGCATTATGTACGATGTATGATGCAATTTAGCAGATCCTTTCTACCCAAAAGAATAGTCCCACAACAGCCAATCATGGGACTAGGGGAGGGGTGGCAGGGCAGACGGTCATGCAAGTCATCGCTAATCCTAAATCAGGATAATCTGTTCTAAACCCAATCCCACCTCCCGGTCCACATATTGGGAGATTGAGGCCAGAATGAGCAAGCATGTTGTAATGGACTTCATAATGCCACATGTTGGAAAAAACATTGACACAAATAAGGGCAATGGTGAGGTTTAAGAATAATATGATAACACATTTTAGACTGTGCATTTTACAACTGTGCTTTGTGGGTAGACCCCTAACCTCGAGATCCACAAGCATAACTCTGATATTCACGTAAAAAAAAAGTCTGGCATCGATGTCAAAATGTGGGAAATATGTGGGATGAAGTTACGCGCCCGGATGATCGCGAGCGAGGATTCCAACCCTGAGACTGTAGAACTCACACTCATATCCCTGGGTTAGCGGCCGGCATTCTGCCTCTGGGGGACAGGGGGACAGCTCACACCACTTGACGTCCGTACAGCGCCGCCCTGCAGTGTTGGGGGGGCAGGTGCAGGTGAAGTCATCCCACATGGAGTAGCACATCCCCCCATTCAGACAGGGGTTTCTCTGGAAGATAGAGGAACATTCACGTTAGCCTTCATCCTCGTACCCGGGGCCGTCATGCCTAGCATTACACCTGGTGGCCTAGAGGGGGTGGGAATCCAACTGAGGAAGGCGTTCGTCATCATTTAAAGTTGACTCATCACACCAATGTGGGGGGGTGTCTTCAAAAGGAGAGGAGCTTCAAAACCAGCACACAAGCGGGATGCGGATGGAGGCGCGGGGGGGGGGGGGGGGGGGGGTAATCACTTATCCGCATCACAACACTGTTTTATAATGCAATAATATACGCCATTTAGCCTACGCTTTTATCCAAAGCGACTTACATTGCAATGACTGCATACATTTTTAT
>NC_139660.1:2849002-2961502 GCF_951799395.1 Argentina silus | reverse complement strand
GTCTCCAGGAGGGAGGCCGGCAAAGCCAGATCCCGAGGATTAGGCTAATGCAATTTGACCATCTTACAGAACGAACGCTCACGTCCGTGACTGACTGGGAGTGGGAGGCGAGTCAATTTTTAGAAACCCAGCTTTGAGCGCAGTCGCGGCTTGCGTAAGCAGGGTGACTGGAATATTCTTTTGATTTCGCTGCGCAGACTGGATGTGAGTGGCTTGTATTGCTGCTCTGGGTAGGCCTCTGGCTACTTTCAACTATTTATGTGGCTGGTAGTTTTCATATACTTACTAATAAAACATACAGATACAGAGCCCTCCATAAGTATTGGAAAGAGGAAGCATTTTGTCTTTTTTTTTGCTCTATACTCCCAACAGTTTGAATCAAACCATTACTATGGGGTCAAAGTAGAGATTCTCAGCTTTAATTCAATGTTGTTTTTTTTGTTTAGATTGGTTTCACCATTGGTTTCACCATTTTCACCATTTAGTACAACATTTACATACTCCCCCTATTTCAGGGCTCCAAAAGTATTGGAAAAAATAATGTATACATGTAATGTCCAAATAAAGCAAACAGCATGTTTAATATTTGGTCGACAATCCTTTGCATGCAATAACTGCCTGAAGTCTGCGACCCACTGACCCCACCAAGCTAATCTGAAAAAAGAAAGCATTGAATTAAATCTGATAATCTCTACTTGAACCTATACTTATGGAGAGCACTGTGCAGAACATAGAGAGAGGCTTGCTGACACATACTGTACCTGCACACTCTTGGACTAAACATAGTGGCTCTGGACCAACATTAATATTCAATGATTTAGGAGGTTCCCATATTGATATGTCAACTTATGGGGAGGCAAATATTTCACATAGATGTTTAAAAGTACAGTATATAAACATGATGTTCATAATCATAATCAACCAATGATTTGTTCTGGGTTTAACGAGCGCCCCTCCCCAAGCACCTCAGTAATTAAAACCTGGACAAGAACAATTGTCAGTAATCATAACATGTTTTTTTTAATTGTTTTTTAATTGTTTTTAATTTCACATTACCTGTAGTCCCTGGTGGACAGCTGCATGTGAAGCCTGCAGCGTGCTGACTGTCATAGTGGGCAGGGAGCAGAGGCTCTCTCCCATACAGAGGTTGCCAGGACAGCTCAATGCACCGGCCCCCGTGCATACAGGGGCTGCTGCCACACTCCTGAATGTCTTCCTCACACCGCCGACCCTGGAACCCTGGGGGAGGGGAGGGGGCGGGAGGCAGAGGACGCGGGGGAGACGTACCGAGAGATTGGGTTGGGTATGTAATGCACGCACGCACGCACGCACGCACGCACGCACATTCTGCCACCTTCTCTCACATGCTCTCTGCCTTCTTCTTTTCCCTCCCTCTCTCTCTCTCTCTCCCTCCCTCCCTCTCTCTCTCTCTCTCTCTCTCCCTCCCTCCCTCTCTCTCTCTCTCTCTCTCCCTCTCTCTCTCTCCCTCCCTCCTTCTCTCTCTCCTTCTCTCTCTCTCTCTCTCTCTCCATTGCTCTCTGTTTCAGGGTGACAAAGGACATCTCTCACTCTGTGAGAGGAGCACATTTCCATGTAATCTCTGTGGGCAGCGGGAAGGCAGGTTGAGGTGAGGCCTGGAGGTCTACACACGCACTGCTTTAACTTCAGCCTCGGGCAGGGCATTAGCCCAATCTGCTGTGGCTGGGGGCCAGCTTGAGCTCAGCAGTAATCTGCAGGACTATCTCTCTCTCTCTCTCTCTCTCTCTCTCTCTCTCTCTCTCTCTCTCTCTCTCTCTTTGTTTTTATATCGCTCTTTTCTCTTTCCTCTCTCTCTCCATCGCCACTTTCTTTAATGTTCTCTCTTTCCCCCTCTCTCATCAGTCTTTCTCAATGTGTTACTAACTCTTCTGTATGAAAAAAAGGCTAGAGAAGAACCACTGGAACCATATCAGAAACACTCTGTAGGCACAAACTTTAGGCTTGACTACTAAATAACCAACAAAATGTAATTCTCAAAGGGAGAAATAGCTGTGTTGTAATTGTGGTTGTACTGTACCTGGCCAGCAGTCGCAGCTGTAGTTCCCATCATTCTCCTGACAGGGGGCACTGTTGAGACAGGGCTGGGACTGGCATGCTGGGACAGGGGTTTCGCAGTGTCGGCCAGTGAAGGCAGTTTGTGAGCAGTCACAACTGTACCTGAAAGATTTCATTCGCACCAACTTTTTACTTTCACAGTAGGTTTTTACAACACCTTTAAATCTCAACACTTCAGACATTTTTTCACAACATGCTATGTTGATCAGTATCAAATAAATGAGCAGGCATGTCTTCTTAGGGATAATTTACTCCACACAGATCTAAAAATGCTGATACATAAGTAGACTCATACACATGCACACACACACAGACATACGCACGCAAGCATGCACACACGCACACACGCACGCACACGAACACACACGCACACGCACACGCACACGCACACACACACACACACACACACACACACACACACACACACACACACACACACACACACCCACACACTTACTCATTCACCCCATCAATGCACAGAGCCCCATTTTGGCATGGCTGGTCTTGGCACTCATCAACGTCGATTTCACAGCGGTCGCCCTGGAGACCTGGCACGCAGGTGCACGCAAAGCTGTTGATGTCGTCATGGCAACTGCCGCCATTGAGGCAGGGCTGTGATTGACACTCGTCAATCTGGAGCTCGCAGGTGGCACCTGCAAACATCAAAAACCCAATATGGCCGATGAAGGGAGGGTCAGTTACCTGGGCTCTGATCTAGAGATGTAACATATGCTGTCCTGACCATCTGGACCTCTTTGAAGAAGGGGAGAAAGACACCTGTGGCTACACTGTGAAATGCTTTTTATGTTGTCTGTCTCTTCATCATTCACCAAGTAAAAGAAGCAAGGGGTACCTTTTTTTTTAATCTCATTTGAGGTTGTTTATTTCTGTGTCTGTTTGTCTTGTATTTCAGTGCATTCAGTATGATTTGACAAACAGTAAGCTAGCATTTTATTTCGATATTGTGAACATCACAGTGACGTTGACACACCAACGCTTAATGTCTCTGAGCTACAGCAGCTGGACATTGTGTCAAAGGTTTTTGAGAGGTGTTTGGTTTTGGACCTGTGACTAGGTAACAGAGTAGATTTAATAAGATCTATCTGAAATTAGCTTGGCAACCTAAGATGCTTTCAACAAATGTGTTTAGGATTACCCTGAGATTATCTTCTGTGAGCAGGCCTCAGCCTACCAACTGCGTGTTATCAAGCATTGGATCCTCCATCAACCTGGTATCTGCTCTTATCTTTTTGGGCCTTACAAGAGTTAGTCATTGATAGGTAGAGGGTTAGAATGGGAAATCGTGACCATAATTCAAACACTAAATGGCAGCCTTGCACACTCTCTAGAAGTAAATCTTCCTCCGATTTCTACCTCCACCAGCCTCTCCCGGGTGAGAGCTACTGTTCCCTCCACTCACCTGTGTACCCCGGCGGGCAGACGCAGGAGTACCTCCCCACCCGGTCCACACAGGTGGCCCCGTTCCAGCAAGGCTGAGACACACACTCGTTCACCTCGATCTGGCAGTGGTTGCCCTGGAAACCCGGCACGCAGAAACACGAGTACCCGTCCCCACGACTTCGGCAGATGGCGCGGTTATGGCAAGGGTTTGGCGAGCATTGGTCTGTTGCCTGTTTGGCGTTCAGGGCAGGGGACGCACCTGGGGACAGATGATTGCACAAACATTGGCCCTCTTTACCCTGCATCATTTCGCCGCTCCCTGGAGACGTGGTCAGACAAGCATGGTTGTCTAAGAGACAGGACACTGTATGCGACATGTAATATAATAATAATATATGCCATTTAGCTGACGCTTTTATCCAAAGCGACTTACATTGCAGTGAATGCAAACATTTCTATATATATGGTCCCAACGGGAATCAAACCCACAACCTAAGCGTTGTTAGCGCCATGCTCTACCAACTGAGCCACAGAGGACCAGCATCGTGTAGCATGGTGATGTCACCCAGTCTTTATGAACCACTACCAGCACCAGACAGACATCTGGCTGAAAATATTGAACACACTAGTTGACGACATTCGAAAGAAGTACTTACAAATAAAATAACTACATAAAAAGATCAGTGTGGACAATTTCACCATTCCACACTATAGGCTACATCACAACATACATGTATACTGAATAAGGATGATCTAAAAGGCATCTGGACAGAATCACTTCACAGCTCTCTGTATAACTCTCTCTGTGGTCCTCTGTGGCTCAGTTGGTAGAGCATGGCGCTAACAATGCTTAGGTTGTGGGTTTCATTCCCGCTGGGACCACATATACAGAAATGTATGCACTCACTGCAATGTAAGTCGCTTTGGATAAAAGCGTCAGCTAAATGGCTTATTATATATATTATTATAACAACCAACATATCTAATCGCCTCAGTGTGTGAGTCATGCTTTGTATTGCCACATACAGCCATTGTGTGGTATAAAACAAACTGCCCCCCACCTCTCTCTCTCTCTCTCTCTCTCTCTCTGTCTCTCTCTCTCTCTCCCTCTCTCTCTCTCTCTCTCTCTCTCTCTCTCTCTCTCTCTCTGTCTCTCTCTCTCTCTCCCTCTCTCTCTCTCTCTCTCTCCCTCCCTCTCCCCTCTCTCGTCTCTGGTACAAGGACGTTTGCAAACTTAAGGGCCTCACAAAGCATCACGGCGTGCCACCATGGCAACCGATTCCAAGGACCCGCTCCTGAATTTCAATCTATTGCCATGGTGACTGTCCTCAGACAGAAGTCAGTCATTTGTGGCATTTATCACTTCATTCATAGCAAGGCCTCTGTTAATCAGCGGGGGTTAAATGGCATACTGCCAGGCTATGGATCTCCCTTCTGGAAGAAACATGTTGCCACTCATACTAATGAGGGCATCAATCCATTCATTCTTTATTCAATCTAATACTTTTCCTCAAAGGGGGGAATTGTACACAAAGGAGCTTCTAAAGCTAACTTGCAGCACAGAAATGTAAAATGTCTATAGAAATGAATGAAATGCATACTACTGTATTATATATGTTTATGCCCAAGCTCTAAGTAACCAAATACAGTTCTAGTAGAGGTAGTACGTTCGACATGGCATGGACTGTATGTTTACAAACAGTGTGACAGCTCATACCTCACACTTGTTGTCCTCCATGTCAATTCAACGTTCACAATAATGGCAGACTAATGGCAGACTACCAATAACAGCACAAACAGCACAAACCAACTGGGTGAATATGGGTGAACAGGACATATGTGCCTAGGAGAGAGAGGGTGGTCTGGGGCTTAGGCTGCTGTTGAGCATTCATAAGCAAGATGACCTCTGCTGTGGATGAGCTGTAAAGAGCTCCCCTGGGTTTTGGGGCTCAGTGGTTATTTGGTAGGTGTGTGTGTGTGTGGGGGGGGGGGGGGGGGGGGGGCCGGGCGGGGATGAAGATGGGATAAGATACAAGCCAATCTGGGGTGAATTACTGTACATACTATCCCATAATCCAAATCCCTATCTAAATAATATCATAATCAAGGGGAAATCTAATCTGCTAATCTGGTCATCAAGGAAAGAGGAAGTCAGAGATTATGACGATTTCAAAATACATGCGCTGTACATTTCTCTGTTAATTTCTCTCTCTATGTTTATTAAATCATCTTGTTAGGAGCAAGGCACAGGTGAGGTTATTGCTGTTCTTAAAGCATGACGTGTCTGATACAGCTTGGAAACATGCACCAACAACTGTGTGTGAGATGATATCAAAGAGCACTAATCTCCCCAAACACGGCATCCCAAAGCTGCCATGACACCCAGCAGAACCAACTGGGACCAGATCACCAGCGACTGACCTGTGTAATGGGAGGAATGTGCGTGAAGGAACCCAAAGCATTTGGCACAGAGAGGGGCGTTCAAACAATTCGTAGCGGTGTTTGGAGAACACCTGTTTTCCATTTTGGTACATCCCGGTTCTTTAGCTGTGATGTGACAATAAACCGTAAAGGAATTGTCATGCGGTACGTGTGCTTTGTGTCAAATCAAATCAAATCAAATCAAATCCATTTATATTTGTCACGTGTGTCGTATACCTGTGGGATTGACATGGTGAAATGCTTTGGAATTTCACTATGTCAATTACAACTGTATGTGATATACATGACAAGTAAAATCGCTACCAATCGTCCGCCGTAGACTGAAGACCCATCTCTTCAGGCTACATCTTAACGATCCCTCCTGATGACCTCTTCACCCCCACTACCCCCCTGTACAAGTTTCTCTCCTGTTAACAAAATAAATCAATAAAAATAAATCAATAAATTCCTTCTTCTAGCAATGTGACTGCCAATGGCCCCTGGTCCGAGCATTGATTACTTTATCTTATGATGACTGATGGATAGATGATTCACTTACTTAAACAAATGTATTTGTTGTAAGTCGCTTTGGATAAAGGCGTCTGCTAAATGCCATAAATGTAATGTAAATGTAAAATGTGATTTAAATGGTATTTGACAGTATGAGGCTTGTATGAAGGTTTAGGCTTTATGGGACTCTATTACACTCTTATTCTCAGGTGACAGGTATGAGAGTAGCGTACTGTATGCTGTATAACAACTGAACATCCCATATGTCAAGGTGTAAAGTACTAGATGTAAAGTACTAGGTGTAAAGTACTAGGTGTAAAGTACTAGGTGTAAAGTACTAGATGTAAAGTACTAGGTGTAAAGTACTAGATGTAAAGTACTACTGAAGAAGGCTGCTGAGGTGAAACGTTGGTGGAGTACATGCACTGCATTGAAAGAGGAGTGTGTGACTTTGATTTCCACTGCGTTTTGAAGTTAGATTCATTCCCAGGGTGAACAGAGATGTTTCAGTAAAATATCTAACAGGTGATCGATCGTCTTTCATTGGAGCTAAATCAGGCCAATCAAGGACTTCAAAGTGGTTGTGGTGCAATCACAATTATCACTGAGCCACAAATGACTCATTCTCTTCCCCCCACCCATGTATCATTTGTGGAGGTCAATCAATTTCACGGAGAGCCTCCTGATTTTCACAAGAGCAGCTTATGAGTGTCTAGACCTCATCTCAGCGTGACCCTGGTGTGGGATTCGTGTGTGTGTGTGGGGGGGGGGGGGTGGTCTTGGGTGTCACTGGTGGTCTGGCCATATGTCCACTATTATGGAATATCAGCTGACACACACACACACACACACACACACACACACACACACACACACACACACACACACACACAGAGCTTTAATGTTAAATAAAACGTATTTCATATCTTCATGAACAGTTGAACAACACCAGACACCATCCACAGTGTTAGAGTGAATAGCAAGAATGGTCTGCTGGTTTACGGCTTGCAGTGCCGAGCAAACGCTATAGCTGACAGATTTTCCCAGAAGCCGGTACCCTGAGATAGGAAACTGAGCCTGTTGTCTAATTGTGGTGCCGACCAACCAAACATCCCCTCCCACAGCATGTAAGGTCTTTTTCATATGCTAATTGAGAGTATAGCTCTTTGTTCAGTGATATCTCTGTAGAAAGGCTCCTCCAGCACACGTGTAGGGATCTGACATGTCTACAACACACTGACTGATGCTTACTCTGGCCAGGGTGTCTGGGTGTTTCAGGGGTGATAACACAACACAAACATGTTAGAAGAGTCACAGGAGATGTATCTGCATCACCCCCCCCCCCCACCCACCCACCCACCCACCCTGCCCCCTATGGGGGCTTACGTTGCACCCCATTGTTGAGTCTGTCTTTGTCTTCTTCTTAAGATTCAGTGGCCCTTACAAAATGTGGAATGAACACAGAGATAGCAATGATGTCATCACATAATCTTCCAATTGAAATTCAAGACATCAGTTAGAGTACAGGCTAAATTACTATTTCTGGACATAAACAACTGACACATCCGACAATGATATTTGTAACAAACAGCCTCAGGGTTCTGATAGAAAAAAAACATATAGTGAATGCCCCTGTTACAAGTGTCCATGGGGTACTGGTAATATTACCCTTCAGTGTATGGGGCAGCATTTGGCTTGCATCTGAAAGGACAGTACTTAATCTGTTGAAATACAATTCTAATGCCATGACCACAGTGTTTTAAGAACATTTTTATTGTGATCTCTGCAGCCCTATAATGACAGTGGATGGCTGAGATGGAAAGGTTTGGAAATAAGGGGTCTGATCGTAGGACTTGCTGAGAGTTTTGAATGGACAATAACAACATTTGTAACAGTCATAAAACATTGTGTATCCTACAGGGATCATGATAAACATTGTCAAATCAATATCAGTTAGATCCCACAATGGATTACATAAGCTTTTACATATCTGTTTACAAGATATACAATTGAGTAGATAGACAAGAGATGTCAAGCTACAGATGTTGCGTCTCAAGTTTGAGATTTAAAAGCGTGATGATGATGATGATGATGATGATGATGATGATGATAATGATTAACATTTAAATATCTATTCAAAATAAAAAATAAAAACAGCAGCATGGAAATTCAACAGTTTTCATCTGTAAAAACACCGAAAAGATATATTTAAAAAAAAAAACACTTACCATCTGTCACTGTGATCAGTGCTGAGGTGAAGAGGGCGCATATAAAGAATTTAAACCTAATATAACACAATAAATCCATATTCGTGATGAGAAATCATCCTGCTCGTATGAAGCATGTCGATAGGGCTATCTCTCCTCCACAGATGCCGTGTCCCGTGTTGTCAACCACAGAGCGTACCCCCAGCGCTCTCAACAGATGCGCGCTCCTCCCGCGCACCGATAGGCTCGTCTCCAGCCCTTCAGATGATCAAACGTGAACGCTATAAAAAGACCTCTGGGAATCGGATTGGTGTTCATATAACACCAGTTAGTCGGATAGCATGTAGGCCTATGTGGGGATAAAGGTTCTTGGTTATAGTCAGACTACCATTTAAATAAATAAAAACAAGTGCACACATTTAATAGCTTACAGAATGGTTTGAGACTGTATAAACCAACAAATCATCGGAATAAACTGAGGCTCTGTTTAAGCATTAAACTATTGGGAAGATGATGCTTGAATAGCTCTGAGCAGTGTAGTTAGAAAGTTGCACATAATACATATTTTTTGCAAGATATGCATGCAACCAACAATTTGTAATGAGAAATGTTGCATGTTGCATGAATCAGAATCAGAATCAGAATCAGAATTATTTTATTTGGCAAAGTCAGGAAATTGACTTGGTAAGGTTGGTGCATAGGACAGAAAAATAACAATATATAAGCAAAATATTAGTAAAAAATGTACAAAATAGCAAAATATTAACAAATACCAAAAATAATTTTACAAAATAGAACAATAAGTTATGTAGGCTGTGTGAGGCTAAGAGGCAATGAGGCTAGAGGCTGTGAAATGGGTACGGGGCAGGTACACTATAAAATAGAATAAATATAAATAATATAGATTACACTGTGTGTGTGTGTGTGTGTGTGTGTGTGTGTGTGTGTGTGTGTGTGTGTGTGTGTGAAAGGATGGGGTGGGGGTGGAAGTGGAAACTGTTCAGGGGGCGCGAGGTTTTGGTCTTGATCGACCGGAACCTTTTGCCGGATGGAGGTCTTTGGAAGAGGTGGTGACCAGGGTGGGAAGGATCAGCGATGATCTTTCCTGCTCTCTTACTGGTCCTGGAGTGGAACAGGCGGCAGACGGCAGGTTGCAGCCGATGATAACTATAACTAGATAACTAGAGTTATTACTGTGCAATAACTGATACGTATAATGTATATTATAGCCTACTTATAGCTATAGTAATCAAGGTATACTATCAAGGCATACAGTCTGATCAATCTGTGGCATTCATTGTAAAAGCCCATGCAAAATAGTCTTTAGGGGCGGGCAGGGGGAAGAATTCTGCCACAACTGAACTGGTTTGACAGTAAATGCTCATGTACTGTTTGTGGTAGTTTGTGTTGTTTTTTTTACAACCGTTTTTTTTTTTTTTTTTTTTTTTACATTTTACTTTTGGGCCAACTTTCATACTGCTACATTGTTACGGTTAGCCGTGGAAACCCCGCCCACCTTCAAACTCACAGCACTGGCTTTCAGAGGTGTGGCCTAAGTCAGTTTAAACACGTTGGGGATCTCCGATAGGCTGCTCTTTGTTTATCTCGCAGCGATTGGATCATTAAGGTCCCAACCTACGCTTTGATAGGCTAGCAAACTGAGGCTAAATTCAAAATGATCTGTCTGGGTGTTTCTATCGTCCGCGTTTGGAAAATCAGCGAAAACGTGTTTCTGTCGGTCAGTCAGTTCAGTTAGCTAGTTAGCTACTAACCCTAAAGCAACAGGCGAAATCGTTCTACTAAAAGCAAGCTTTTATCTTTTTTTTAAGGGCGGCGGGGGCATGGTTTTACCTTCAGAAATGATATTAATGTACCGGTATTAGTCAAATTATGGCACAGTTATCAGCGACAGGGGGTTTCCTGGATTTCAGTCCAATGAAGAAAGAAGATATTTGTATTGACAACAATAAAGAAAACAATAGCTCGCTACCAGTTTTGAGTTTAGTTCAGTTTTCAAAGGCTCCGTTTGTAAGTTTTGGAACTGTAAAGTTGGGATCTTCCAAATCATCCCTTCTGCGCATTGAGAATCCCACTCAAGATGCCACAGCAGAGGTGACAATAACCAAGATTGCATCGACAAAGGGATTTTCTGTGGATCAAACCAGATTCACAGTACAGGTAAGCCTAAGAGACAGATCTGCTTTTTACCATCTGTCCTGTTACAGTTTTTAGGAGACTTGCCAATGTTATCAACTGTACATATCATATTGATATTCATCTCATGTATATTCACTTATTATATTCAGTTATTTATACTCACTGTAATACCGTATACCGTAATACCTAAAACTGTAATACCTAAAACTGTAATACCTAAAACTGTAATACCTAAAACTGTAATACCATGCCCTGTCTACGATTTCATGTCTTTTGCACTATCTGGTTAGATGCCGAACTGCATTTCGTTGTCTCAGTACTTGTACTCTGTGCAATGACAATAAAGTTGAATCTAATATAATATAATCTATTCAATGTTAACGAGTAGCTGTTTCTAACTACGTAGCTAAAGGTAGCTAGCTAGTGACGTTCTGAATCTTTGACTTGAGGGTTGAAGCTAGCTAGCTAAAATGGTTTGCTCACATGGTACATACTTATATCACATGACGTGCATTGCATATATTCAGTATACAAAATGCTTTAAGCGTTAAGTTAATTATACAGGCCACATTCTAGGTCTAGAGGCCACATTGGCTGCCTGGAAAACAAACCTAATTTGAGTGTAGTTCCTTGCCAGACATCTAACTTTCCTTTTTTTTCTGCAGCCTGGTGATTGTTTAAGTTTGACAATTACTTGGACTCCAGTTGAAGAAGGTGGTGTTCGAGAGTTGATCATTTTCTTTGCAAATGGGGTGGTTAAACATCAAGCGATTTTGCTTGGGAGAGCAGATGCACCTAAAAAGAAAAAGGTAACATTGTTTTCAAATAAGCAACTCAACATATTTTTTGTTTCTCAAACATATCAACTTTTAAGGTTATATATAGTATCATCACTCTTTGTGGGCTATTTGCACTTCATGTTGTTTGTCACCTTGTTTTTTTAGAGGAGTCTATGGGATTCCATCAAAGGCAAGAAGGCAGCTGATCTTTCAGCTCCTCCCAGGAGCAAGAAGACAGACTCCACACTGCAAAAGGCAGCCAACAAGACCTTTCGTGTATCACGACAACCACAATACAAGCGGGAAAAGGTTCGGAGTCCGCTCGCCTCACTCAATGATGGGGTGGCGGTCAGGGAGAGATCACTCAATAGGTCTAGAACTGTTGATTTTCACTCGGAGCACTCTGACCAGCAGAGGAATTGTACACCTGTCCAAAGACAGAGGTCTCAGCCGCTTTTGGATCAGTCCAATATTAACTATGCCTCACCTGCAGCAGCTAGCCTCTGTGGATCAGTAGGGACACCTGAATGCAGGGACCTCACCAGAGTGCTGAACAGGACACTCTCACCTGTGGCCACTCCAGATAGGCTTAAAAACCTGATGCCTCGCATCCAGTCAATACAAAGTCCTGTCCCTGTCATTGCCAATGCTGTGCCCGACGTAAGCATCGCAGTGATACCCGGGACTCCGGTTTTGTCTGTAAGAGATGCTCTGGCCTTGATTGAGTCTGATCTTCCTCTTGTTGTTGGTACAAGCCCTCCAAACGCATGCTCAAGCTTTGATTTCTCTGACTCCTTGGAGTCAGTGAGTGAAGAACCAGGTTGTAGCGCAGCTGCTGTGTTCAAAGCACTGCCTGGTAGCCCCTTAGAGTCAGAATCTACACAGCCCAGACTGACCTTCTTCATTAAACCAAAACCTGCTACAGTCAGTGTTGAATGCGTTACTGTTAAAGTACAGGTTGAAGACGTTGCTCCTAAGGCCAAGAAGATTCCTTTTACCTCTGCCACAGTGACCAAGACCAAAGCAGCTCCAGCACCTGTCCAGGTGGAGAGTAGCCCAGGGACAAGAAAAATAAAAACCTCAAGGCGGCGTCTCCTGGAGAAAACGCTCGAGTTAACAGATGGCGGCAGCAGCCATTCTGAATCAAGTCCAGGTACCCCAGGCCTCCCTGTTATCGACTCCACTGTAAGCACAGGCGCACACCACGATTCCAAGTTGGCCGCCTCCCCGTTTGAGTTCAGGCAGCGGGACCTGGAGTTAAACTCATTTGGCTTTACTGCGTTGGATAATCGCCCAGCTCCTGTCACCTTCTCGACCGTTTTTCCTCTGCCCATGGTTCACTCCACCCACGGCGATGGCGAACCCCGGTCCCTGGGAGTGTATGGCCACTCTCTGGGAGCTGTTCAACATGAGTCTGCATCTGCACCTCTGCCCATCGAGCCAGACATGTTTCCTGTCTTTAGCCAGAGCCAGTTTGACATGGTGGTGCAAAACAAGAAGAGGAAGAGCGATGAGTTTTTGAAGGATGCTGAGAAAATGGTCCATGTGAAAAGGAGTAGGGTGACAACTGCTGTGAAAGAACCCAAGAGAGCAGCTCAAGAGAGGAGGAACACTGCCCCACAAAGGCAGCAGCTAAGAACAGCAGGTGAGTTAGAGGATAGTTTCACTGAACAATACTCTGAACTCTGATGTGAAGTATTGGTTTCATAGCAATTGAAATCGAGTCCCTTTCCCTTTATAATATAACAGACGTTGTTGTATACTGCTCTTTACAATTAAATGTGAAATCCCAAAATATCTTTTAATTGAATAATAATTTCCTGAGATCTGCATGTATTTTGTTTTTCAGGTTCAGTCCATACTAGTTCTGCCTCATCCATCAAAGCCGCAAAGTCTGTGGCCCCAGCCCTTAAGCCAAGTTTAAGACCCACCCCGTGCAGTATGTAAAGTTTACCGACATGTTTTAAAATGCTTTAATATTTGCTTCGTTAAATCCTTATGCCATTTATTTTTCACACATGAATACAATAGTTGTATGTCTAAAATCATTTACACAATGCTATTGTACTGGTGATTAGCCCAGCTCTCGTGTTTGGTGTTTAAATGCTATTTAAAAATGGTTTTGCATTACTCTTTAATATTTTCTCTGCTATGATCACAGGTGCACGTTCTTTGAAGTCCTATCGTGCCTCATCTGTGAAGACAGCGAAGGTTGTACCAGTGGCACAGTCCAAGCTGGTCTTTACCAAGCCTGCACAAACAGGTACTGTTTGTGATGTGTTGTGTATCTAGTGTCGGTCGTGTTTTTTCCCTTGATGTTTACCGTTGCCTCTTTCTACTGGCATATGAAGCTGCATCATAACCAATGTAACGTAGAGGTCTTGATTTTATAATTTGTAGCCATCCCGAGGCACCCAATGCCTTTTGCTGCCAAAAACATGTTCTACGATGAGCGTTGGATCGACAAGCAGGAGAGAGGATTCACCTGGTGGTTGAACTACGTCCTCACCCCAGATGACTTCAAGGTCAACACCGAGGTCACTAAAGGTAATGCCCGTGTGTCTGCTTCACTGCCTTCAGCACTCTCTGATCACATTTGATTGGTCCTTTACTAATCTGTAGAATCGTGTCATGTTTGCTAAACATGAAGAGGCCAAGATTAACTTTCTGTCCCGAGACTAGAGCCTCATTTCGACATGCTCTGTTGTCTTTGTGTGCTAGAGCTCTCGGGGAGGGAAGGCTGAACTTATTCACTGACTTGTCTTTCTGTAGACGAGTCAGTTTCTGTAGACTAGCATCGTGACTGCCAATGGCCCCTGGTCTGAGCATTGATTACTTTATCTTATGATGACTGATGGACAGATGATTCACTTACTTTAAACAAATGTATTTGTTGTAAGTCGCTTTCGATAAATAAATGCCGTGTATGTAATGGAAATGTCAGACACACGCTCAGTGGCAAATTCATCGTCTTCATATAAGGACATCTAGTTTAGACTAGTAAAATAAAGATTGTTTTTTTCTTCTGTGTAATGTGTTTAGCTTTAAAAAAAAAAAAAGGGAAAAAAAAAGGAAAACAAATCTGACACACAAAGTCGCTTTATAACCCTCCTGTTTTTGTGTTTGTAGTGAACGCTGTGTCCTTGGCAATGGGCAGTGATGACAAGTTCAGTGTCCCTAATGCTCCCACCAAAGAGGAGATGTCCTTCAGTACGTACACGGCTCGGCGGCGCCTCAACCGGCTTCGTCGTTCGGCCTGCCAGCTCTTCACCTCGGAGGCCGTGGTCAAAGCCATACAGAGGCTGGAGCTGGAGGTGGAAGCCAGGAGGCTGTTGGTTCGCAAGGACCGCCATCTTTGGAAGGACATTGGTGTGTGTATGCTGGATGGCATCAGAACTGTATGAGGAGATTTGAGATATTTTGAGCGTTTGTGTGTTTTGTGATGAGGTCATGTGTAGGGTTTTAATTCGTGTCTTGTTTCACAGGGGAACGGCAAAAGGTTCTGAATTGGCTTCTCTCCTACAACCCCCTTTGGTTGAGGATCGGACTTGAGGTATTTTATATGAATTGATATCCCACCGCGCACACACACACACTCACACACACACACACAGAAACACACACACACCAACACGTTGTTCCCCCATATCTATAGTGCGTGTTTAATACTCATGGTTTAATTTTCCAGACTATCTATGGGGAGATGATTTCACTGGAGAGCAACAGTGACGTCATGGGTCTTGCCATGTTCATTCTGAGGCGTTTGCTCTGGAACCCTGACATCGCCGCGGAGTTCAGACACGCCAAAGTACCCAACCTGTACAAAGACGGTAATGCACAGAGCCGCCTGCTACAATGTCACAATGTACCACTTTTGACTGGTACTGTGTATGTATATACTATATAATAATATATATTGCCCCTCCACTTACATTTACCCATGTAAGTGCTTTCTAATGTCTGAGTCACTCCTGAAATCGAATCAAATCTTATGTCTCACATGTATCGCATACAGTTGTAAGTGACATGGTGAAATGCTTTGGGGTCTTGCTCCACACTCAACAACAACAGTCGGCAACAATCAACAATTCAATAATAAGTAATAATAAGTACAATAAAGTGACAAGTGAACTGCACCCTGTATGCTGTGCTAATGACTTCTGTTATTGCTTATTCACCTGTGGACAGGCCACGAGGAGGCCCTGTCTCGTTTCACTCTGAAGAAGCTGCTCCTGCTGGTGTGCTTTCTGGACAAGGCCAAAGAGTCCAGGATGATTGAGCACGACCCCTGTTTGTTCTGCATGGATGCAGAATTCAAGGTAGGAGAGGAGCTCCCACAGCCTCAATTATACACTTGTCATCAAGACAGTCTGCTTCAGTAATTTTCCCTAGTTTTTTTTAAATTTTTTATAAATGTTCCAGACACCTCTGTGTGTCTGGAACACACAAAGATTCAATGCCTCCCCTCCCTAATTTCCCCTCTGTGTTCTATTTTACAGACCAGCAAGGATCTACTGCTTGCGTTTTCCCGGGACTTTCTGAGTGGAGAGGGAATTCTGCCCCGTCACCTTGGATACCTGGGCTTAACCGTGTCTCATGAGCAGATGCCACTGGATGAGTTCAATTTTGCGGTGAAAAACCTGGCGGTTGACTTGAAATGCGGACTCCGTCTAGTGTAAGTCACATTTACGTGACGATTATTTAGGACAGGACAGAAATGTTTTATTTTTTTATTTTAGGGAAATATGTATATTTATCTTTCTTATTGCTGAAGCACAAACTGTTATTACCTTCACTGTATCCCCATGACCTATGTTTTTTTTGTGTGTTGACTCAGGCGTGTGATGGAGCTGTTTATCCAGGACTGGAGCCTCTCACACAAGTTAAGGGTGCCCGCCATCAGCCGTCTCCAGAAGGTCCACAACGTGGACATCGCCCTGCGGGTGCTGAAAGCCAGAGGTGTTGACCTCAAGGATGAGCATGGTAATTCAAACTGTCCTGTTGGAAGGGCATGTCAAAGGGCATGGACAAGAACATTGCTGCTCTCGCTGGTCCTGAGCAGCTCACGGTCTTAACAGTAGTGCCTATCTCTTCCAGGCGCTATGATTGATTCCAGAGATATCGTGGATGGACACAGGGAGAAAACATTGAGCCTTCTTTGGAAAATCATCTTTGCCTTCCAGGTATGTTTCATGACTCCCCCTACCCTCCTGATAGAAGTTGTGAGTAAGTACAGATGAGGTATAAGATCAGCAAGCCACCTCCCCTTGCTAACCTGAACATCACCGGTACATAAAAACTCCCCTGTTTAGCATGCAGCCCTTTTCAGTGTAGTTTACCCCTCTGACCAGGTGGAGGTGCTGTTGGATGAGGATCAGCTGAGAGAGGAGATTGGCTTCCTCAAACGCTCCTGGCGAACAAAACAGAAACTGGCGTCACTGAGGGCTGACAGAGGTATACCGCAGAAGACCACTAAATCAAAGACTCCAGTGGAACACAGTAGTGGCCCGAAGATCACCCTGCTGATGGACTGGGTCAATGCGGTCTGCGAGTTCTACCACCTGAAGGTGAGTCGGTTACCTTTTTCAAAGATGTTTTTTTTATTTATTTTTTTATTATTTTTATTAAATGCAGGTATACTCAAAAGAAAGGAAATGTTTCTGTGTTGTGAGTGGATGTAGTTATGGTGCACCTAACTGCAGGAACTGCAGAAAAAAATTCAGTTGCGTGTTTTTGCAAAAATTACCACATTCCAACAATTGAGAATTAATTGCATGGCCAATAAACAGTCTTTGCCTTTGTCTGGTGCCGCTTGGGCAATTTAGGGTGTTAATTGAGGACCTGTTTCTTCAAATATTGTGTTTTTATATGATGTAATGAACTGTGTTGTATTTTCTATGTGTTGTTTAATTATTGTGTAAATATTGTGGACAGGGTGCACCCGCAAAAGAGGCCTGGATCTCAGTGTGTTTCCCCTGTATAAATAACAGTTAAATAAATATAAAAATGTATGCCAGCCACACCTCACACATTTGAAATAGAAAACAGAGTGTATGTATTCTCTGTTGTGTGTCTTTGCAGGTTGAGAACTTCACCGTGTCGTTCTCGGACGGCCGGGCCCTGTGCTGCCTTATCCACCATTACCACCCCAGCCACCTGCCAATGGAGAGAGTCAGTCAGAGCACCACTCAGACTGAAGAGTGCTCCCAGAGAGGCAGAGTCGAGCTCAACTGCTCATCAAGCGACTCCGACAACTCTTTTGATGCCTGGACCACAATGCAACACGGTGATTTTTAGATATTAGGATGTACATTTTTAATTTATTATTTTACCAGTGAGCTCAGGCTGTGATTTGAATCTTTTTTTCAGACCAATAAAGACAAGATATTTATTATTTTATACACACACACACACACACACACACACACACACACACACACACACACACACACACAGCATTTGTTTTAGTGGTTTGAAATTAACTACAAAAACGGTGGATGATGTGCTGTTTCTTTGCTTTTGTAAAAAGGCCCAGAATCATCATCAATGGAATTCAAAGAGCTTTTGGAGAATGAGAAGAGTAATTTCAGGCTGGTCAACACCGCCGTGTCATTCCTTGGGGGCGTTCCTGCCATGATAAACCCAGCTGACATGTCAAACACAATCCCCAATGAGAAGGTGAGACGTTTTTAGTTTTTTTGTCTGTAGGGAAACGGCTCAGTAGGATTTTCAACAGCACACTCAATGTGAATTTTGTAATTCCTCAAACACCAGTGTTCGGCGGCACACTCTGTCCTCTATTTCCCAGTCTCTCAGTTGTAAATACCAGCATGTTTTTGTACTCTTCTTGCTCATTGCCCCCTTTTATATTTATGTACCTGGTCTAGGTTGTTTTTGTACTAATTGCCCCCTTTTATGTTTACGTACCTGGTCTAGGTTGTTTTTGTACTAATTGCCCCCTTTTATGTTTACGTACCTGGTCTAGGTTGTTTTTGTACTAATTGCCCCCTTTTATGTTTACGTACCTGGTCTAGGTTGTTTTTGTACTAATTGCCCCCTTTTATGTTTACGTACCTGGTCTAGGTTGTGACGTGTTACCTGTCGTTCCTGTGCGCTCGTCTCTTGGACCTTCGCAATGAGACGCGAGCGGCCCGGGTCATCCAGGGAGCATGGAGGATGTACAGGCTGAAGAAGGATTTGGAACTTTTCCAGGTGTGTTTTATTGCAACGTGATGAAACATGGAGCACTGGATGCTCATTTCAGGCTAGCTCTATCCACAACTCCATCCATACGTTTGAGCAATCCAATGCTTGGTCCTTTCATAGGAAAGGAACGTGGCCGCAGCAAAGATTCAGGTGCTGGTCAGGAACTTTCTCCAGAGGCGGAGGGCAGAGAGGCAGAACGCTGCTGCCGTCAACATCCAGACAGCCTGGCGGGGCTACTCAGCGCGGAACATGCTGAGACTGATGACACAGGCGAAACTCAGGGCTCGTCAAGACACTGCAGCAACTGCCATCCAAGTATGTCTGTTCAATGATTTCAAATGTGGGTGGTCCCCCACCCTCCAATATGCTAAGTGGCCCGTAATCTTTTAGATGCATGTATACCTGATGTGATTCAGTGTCTTTACATGTACTCAAATTATTTGATTGCTACTAACTGCAGTCTAAGCACATTGCACTCACCACTCTGCTTTTAATCATACAGGCAGAATGGAGGATGTATGTTGCCATGAAGAACTACCAGAGTTTAAGATGGCACGTTGTTGCTATCCAAGCTCACTGGCGTATGAAGAGGGCAGTCTCTGCGTACAGAAGGATCCAGTGGGCTGCAACTGTGGTTCAGAGGCGTGCGAGAGCTTGGACTCTGGCAAGAATAGAGCGAGAACATTATCTCTCGCTGAGATCTGCAGCTGTCAAAATTCAAAGAAGCTATCAGAGATGGAAGACCCTGCGTTTGCAGAGAGAGAACCATGCTGCCACAGTGATACAAACTGCATTTCACAAATGGCACCATGAAAAAATTGCCAGGAGGGCCACAGCTGCCCTGAAGATCCAGTCTTGGTACAGAATGCACAGGTGTCAGAAACACTACGCGGATGTCTGTCGGAGCACCATTCTCATTCAGGCGTGGTACAGAGGCCGTGCACAGAGGTGCAACTTTCAGAGATTGAAACTGCAGCAGCGCTCTGCCATTGTCATCCAAAGTGCTTTCAGGGCGAGCGCAGTCAGAAAACAGATTGTGAAGATGAGACTAGCTTCGGTCGTTATTCAGCATTGGTTCAGGGCCTCTTTGCAAAGAGACACGGAGAGGCAACGGTTTCTGAAGATAAGAAGTGCTGTTATTACCACACAGGCAATGTATCGTGGACAAGTGGCTCGGAAGCTAATGAAAGAACAGCACCAGGCAGCGTCAGTGATTCAGGCAGGCTTCAGGATGTTTGTCGCCCACAGGAGGTTCTTATCTTTGAAAAAAGCAACAATCGCTGTCCAACAACAATACAGAGCCAAGTTACTGGGAGAGAAATCAAGGCAGGAGTATGTGGCCCTCAAATGTTCTGTGCTGAGAATACAAGCTATCTGGAGAGGGAGGGCTGAAAGGAAGAAGATTGAGGAACTGCATAAATGTGCCACCGTTATTCAAGCTTACTACCGGAGGCATGCATTGCAGTCACTGTTCAGGTCTAGAAGGGCAGCCGCTTTGGTGTTCCAACGTCAGTACAGGGCTCACAAGGCAGGGAAGGAAATGCGGATTAAGTATCTTCAGGTCAAGAAAGCTGTTCTTGCTCTGCAGGCTGGATTCCACGGCATGAGAGTACGGCAAGAGCTGAGGGACAAACACAATGCGGCCACTGTTATTCAGTCAGCAGTGAGGGCGTTCATTTGTAAAAGACGGTATGTGCTGCTTCAGAGTGCAGCTATCATCATCCAGAGTCACTACCGGGCTTATTTAGTGGGCAAGTCACAACAACAGAAATACAGACAGCTGAGGCAAGCCGCTGTGGAGATACAGGCTGCGTACCGAGGATCCAGAGTCAGAAGAGATCTGAGGAACAGGCACAGTGCTGCCACTGTCATCCAAGCTCAGTTCAGAATGGTCAAAGTACGACTTGCGTACCTTGCCACAAAGTGCGCCGCCGTCATCATACAGGAGCACTGCAGGGCGAACAGGCTGAGAGATCAACAGGTGCAACGCTACGGCGCAATGAAATCTGCAGCTGTGGTGATTCAGGCTGTGTACCGCGGCCACAAAGCCAGACTCGAGGTTGCTAGGATGCACGAAGCGGCCACTGTAATCAAGAGGAGGTTTATCACTTTCAGGGATAGGAAACACTTCCAATCGGTTAAAGCTGCTGCTTTATTCTGTCAGCAGAGACACAGAGCGGTGGCCATTGCAAGAAAAGACCGGAGAAACTACCTGTTGAAGCGCAGGGCTGCCATTGACCTTCAGGCGGCTTATAGAGGGATGAGGGAGAGGCGGCAGTTAAAGACTGAACACACAGCAGCCATTGTCATTCAGTCTCATGTTCGAAAGCACCTGAGGAGAACTTATTACAAGAGGCTACAGTGGGCTGCAAACTCAATGCAAGCACGTTACAGAGCCAACAATAAGATGAGTGTTGAGCTGCAAGCTCTGAAAACTAAGAGGAATGCTGTCACCGTGTTGCAGGCTGCCTTCCGTGGCATGAGATCCCGCCAGGGTATAAGAGAGATGCTCAAGGCGGCCAGTGTTATCCAGAGAAGTTATAGGGCCCACTGCCAGCGCAAACAGTACATCAACTTGAAGTCCTCGGTCCTTGCAGTTCAGCAAAGATATCGTGCCACCTTGGCAGCTAAGCAGCAGATGCAGTACTACCAACATATGCGCAGTGCTTCCGTCCTCTTTCAGGCAACCTATAGAGGTCAGAGAGCAAGAAGGCAGATGGGGCTTCAACATCAAGCTGCCACTGTGATCCAGGCTGCATTCAGAAAGCACAGAGAGGAGGTCAAGTTCCAGGCCATGAGGTTGTCTGCCATCCTCATCCAGAGGTACTACAGGTCATGTCTTCAAAGGAAACGGGACCGGGACAGATTCATGAAACTGAGAGACTCAGCCATAGTCATTCAGGCAGCTTTTAGGGGGCATCGCATTCGCTGGGACGTTGCTAAGATGCACAGAGCAGCCAGTGTCATACAGGCCACTTTTAGGAGGCACAAGCAGCAGTCAGCTTTCAGAAGGCAGCGCTGGGCTGCAAGTGTTCTTCAACAAAGATTCAGAGCACAGAGAGAGAGGAACTCCCAGATGCAGAGATACCATCAAATGAGAAATTCTGTTATCGTGTTACAGTCAGCTTTCCGTGGCATGAAATCCAGACAAAGCATCAAACAAAGACACAGGGCTGCCAGTGTTATCCAGAGATGTTATAGGGCCCACTGCCAGCGCAAACAGTACATCACCTTGAAGTCCTCGGTCCTTGCCGTTCAGCAAAGATATCGTGCCACCTTGGCAGCTAAGCAGCAGATGCAGTACTACCAACATATGCGCAGTGCTACCGTCCTCTTTCAGGCAACCTATAGAGGTCAGAGAGCAAGAAGGCAGATGGGGCTTCAACATCAAGCTGCCACTGTGATCCAGGCTGCATTCAGAAAGCACAGAGAGGAGGTCAAGTTCCAGGCCATGAGGTTGTCTGCCATCCTCATCCAGAGGTACTACAGGTCATGTCTTCAAAGGAAACAGGACCGGGACAGATTCATGAAACTGAGAGACTCAGCCATAGTCATTCAGGCAGCTTTTAGGGGGCATCGCATTCGCTGGGACGTTGCTAAGATGCACAGAGCAGCCAGTGTCATACAGGCCACTTTTAGGAGGCACAAGCAGCAGTCAGCTTTCAGAAGGCAGCGCTGGGCTGCAAGTGTTCTTCAACAAAGATTCAGAGCTCAGATGCTGAGAAGCTCCCAGATGCAGAGATACCAGCAGGTTAGAAATGCTGTGATATGCATCCAGGCGTCGTTCAGGGGGAAGCAAGCAAGAGAGTGTGCAAAACAGACACGAGCAGCCAGGAGGATTCAGTCATACCTCAGAATGAGCATCAGGCGACGCCACTTCCTGAAGAAAAAGGCTGCCGCTGTAGCGATTCAGTCTGCCTTTAGAAGGCACCAGGTCAGAGCACTGTACAACAAAATGCATGCATCAGCTGTTACAATCCAGAGATGGTACAAGTCACTGAAAGTCGCCCAAAGACAAAGAAATAATTATTTGGCCACCAGAGAAGCGGCAGTAAAACTGCAGTCAGCCATCCGTGGAATGCTGGCAAGAAGGCTGGCGAGACGTGAACGTGCAGCGGTGAAGGTCCAGTCAGTGCTGCGTATGTCCATGCAGCGGAGGAGGTATTTGAACCTGCAGTCAAGCACAGTGAAGCTGCAGTCTCACTGCAGGAGGTGGATAGCAAGGAGAAGCTTCTTGAAGTGGCGGAAAGCAGCCGTTACTCTCCAGAGGCACTACAGAGGCCTGCAAATCCAGAGAGCGCAGCAATCTCTGTATCTCAAGACCTTGAGAAGTGTCCGGATGTTACAGGCCAGAGTCCGTGGACACATTCAACTGAAACGATATCAGAAGCTCAAGAGAAGTGCAGTCACGATTCAGGTGTGTAGGAATTTTTTTTTTTTTTGCTCAATCAAATCAACCTCATCATGTGTATTTAGTCAATAAATTAAATTCAAATTATTTTTAGTAATTTAAAGGCTGATAATATCCTACATTTGTAATTTGAAATACAGGCCTTTTACTATGGACTGGTGGAGAAGCGAAAGTTCCAGCAACAGAGGGCCTCGGCTGCCATAATACAGAAACACTACAGGGCCCATCTCCTTAGCCAGAGAGAGAGGGCAAAATACCTGGAAATGAAAAAGTCTGCTCTTATTCTACAGGTAAATTAAGAAAAGTGTTGCTGTTGAGACTACTACCTCTAATATTGATATACTACCTATCAGGCCCGGCGCCAGAACCAACACCTTGGAAGGGCCATTGATTTTGTATGGGTGGGCGTGGGGTGGTAGCAAGACCGGCGGTGCCTATGGATAGCAATACAAATATGAGATTAAACATTCAAACATGCCCCCGGAATATCAACAATTCAGGAAAAAAAAAAAAAAAAAAAGTCTGAACTTTTGATTGGTTGGGCAAGATGCACATTTGGGTGGGCTGAGCCCAACCCTGCCCAGGGCCACCGCTGGCCATATATACCTATAAATATGTTTATAGGTCATGAGGTAGTCTCATTTCTGATTTAAATTTCAGGCAGCGTTCCGTGATCACCTCGCCAGACGACGTGCCAAGGAACTGCAGGCGGCTCTGAGGATTCAGTCCTGGTTCCGAGGGAACGTCGCTCGTCGAAATTTCATTGCAAGGCGAAGCGCTGTAGCGACGATCCGCAGATGCATACAGACCAGGCGCCTTCGCAACAGGTAATGTCAGAACTGATTTAGTTCACGGTTATTTAGTAGTGTGTCCTTAGATCTTAGACATGATTTCTCATCTGGTAGATACATTTCACCCATTTCTTTGTTCATTTAGGATTGTGCTAATGTGTGTTTTGAATATATATTATAAAAAAAAGCCCACTGTGAACTCGGCCACTTTTTTTTCTTTTAGGTTCAGAGCGATCCAGTGTAGTGTTCTGGTCATCCAGCACAGGAGGAAAGAGACGCTGAAGGCCAGGGTAGAGCGCCAGAGCTTCCTCAGTATGAAAGCTGCCGCTGTCAACATTCAAGCATCGTGGAGAGGCCGTAAAGCTCGGCACCACCTGCTCAAGGTATTTCATTTCTCATGTAGGCTTCTACTCCGCTGTATTTATTCCGTCTTCACCAGCATCCAGTTCACTTTGTCAGTGTTCAGAAAATGTATTGAAATAAAATACACATGTATGGAATCGTCTTCTTTTGCTATACAGTGTTATATGTGTTCATTTAGTTTATCAAGCCATTGAATACCAACTTGAATACGTGTTTCACTATTAAGTACTACCACCAAGCTATCCACGGTAACAAACGCGCGACTGAACCCCCCCCCCC
Source organism: Argentina silus (assembly GCF_951799395.1). Taxonomy (NCBI): domain Eukaryota; kingdom Metazoa; phylum Chordata; class Actinopteri; order Argentiniformes; family Argentinidae; genus Argentina; species Argentina silus. Next base: position 2,936,883 of record NC_139660.1, on the reverse strand, counting down.
CCCCAGGAGCAGAAGGCTGCAGTGCTGATCCAGTCCTCTTATCGTGGCTGGGCCCAGAGACGGGTGTTCCAGAGACAAAGAACGGCTGCCCTGGTTCTACAGAGGAGAGTAAGGGCTCTGCAGCAAGCCGTGGCAGAGAGGGAAAACTTCATACGCCTCAGAAACGCTGCCATTACTCTACAAGCACACTGCCGTGGCTGGATCGCCAGGAGACAGGTAGCACATTGTTTTAACTGTTGATAAAGAATCAGTTCAGTCCATGCAGAGTGAAGGGAAACTGAACTTTATCAGTGTTCAGCCCCAGCTCCTGTAGGTAACATGTTCATCCTATGTGGTATAATTACGAGGAGGTAAACAAACTCCTAAATTATATTTCTGCACGTGAAACTTCTTCCACAACCAGACGGAGACTTAAACCTTGTGAAGCAAGCCAACCTTTCCTCAGTGTATAATGACAGCTGCTGTAAACCGTATTTCCCTGACCTCCAGGTGAGAGCAGAGGCTGACGCGGGGAGGAGGAGGCGGTTCTGTGCTGCCGTGTTCCACAACCTGTGTGCCGTGAGGATACAGAGAGCCCTGAGGGCACACTGGGCCTTGCAGTCTGCCAAGGGGCAGATTCACTCAGTCATCTCCATACAGGTACAGAACACTGACTCAACCACTCCTATATATTTTACATTTACTTAGTAGTAGTTTACTACAACAAATACATTTGGTTAAGTAAGTGAATCATCTATCCATCAGTCATCATAAGATAAATTAATCAATGCTCAGACCAGAGGCCATAGGCAGTCACAATGCTAGAAGAAGGATTTAAAAAAAAAAAAAAAATTATTTCTTTTTATTAACAGGAGAGAAACTTGTACAGGGGGGTAGTGGGGGTGAAGAGGTCATTAGGAGGGAATTTATTTTAGATTATACTTAGATCAGTATCATTAGTAATAGGGTTTTTCCACACAGGAAGGAATGGCAGGATCATTTGACCGCATCGACCATAATCTCTGCACACAACAACTATTTAATAGTTTAATTTCATTGTTCCCTCATTAAAAATTAATAGGATGGCAGTTGTATAATTCTATTCATTTGTTCATATACTTTTTGTACATGTGTGCATTATCTGTAGAGGTTTGTTACACATTTCTTCTTTTTAAGGACAACAAACGTCAACCAGTCAGTTATTGCTCTCTCTCTCTGTCTCTCTCTATTTCTGTCTCTCTCTCTCTCTCTCTCTCTGTTTCTGTCTCTCTCTGTTTCTGTCTCTCTCTCTCTCTTTCTCTCCCTGTTTCTGTCTCTCTCTGTCTCTCTCTCTCTGTTTCTGTCTCTCTCTCTCTCTCTCTCTGTCTCTCCCTGTTTCTGTCTCTCTCTCTCTTTCTCTCCCTGTTTCTGTCTCTCTCTCTCTCTCTCATTTCTCCTTCCCAGAGGTGGGTGAGAGCGAGGCTACAGAGGAGGCGGTACCTGGAGGAGAAGAGGAAGGTTGTGGTGGTGCAGAGATCAGCTAGGAGGTGGTTAGCCAACCGCCACCAGGCTGCCTCTGTGATCCAACATGCCGCCAAGAGATTCCTCCTCCAGAGACGTGAGCAGAGGGTGCAACAAGGCATCATCAAGGCACAGGTACTGAGGACTCATACATCGGGGGGGGGGGGGGGTGGGGGGGGCTGCATTTCTCTCTTCCAGCCTAGACCCACCCCCCTTAACAGTGATGAAAGTGGATATGTGAAAGCGGTATACACTTACCCAGTTGTTTTAAGATCAGCCAAAAGAAGTGTGTATGAGAATGTAAGAGACCAGTGACTGTTGAATCATTGATGTGTCTCTCTGTGTGTGTCTCTGTCTCTCTCTCGCTACACTTCTCTTTCACTCTAGGCGTTGTGGAGGGGCCACCGCTCACGAGAGCTCAATGACAGTCGTAAAGTGGTGGCCGTGAGGCATCGCCTCCGGAAGATCTCCAAGGCCGTCCGAGAGGAGGACAGGCTGTGTAACAAGACCACCTTGGCCTTAGGCTACCTCCTCTGCTACAAGCACTTCTCCTACATCCTCGAGGCTCTGAAGAACCTGGGTAAGGCCTTTTGTCATCTGTGACAACTAGCAATGGTCCTGTAACGGGATCATGGGAAATGTATGCTTTTTAGATTACCATGTGAATGGTGTCATGAGCTCAAGATTCAAGATTTCAAGATTCAAGATTCTTTATTTGTCACGTGCATACAAGTATACAGTGAAATGCAAAAGTGACAGTGCCACAGAGTAGTGCAACAATACAATGAGTTTTAAAATAGAATAGAATAAAGTAAAATAGAAGTACTAAAAAATATAAACAGTATAAACAATATGAACAGTTTTAGCAATATAAACAGCGGATGGATGATTATGAGTGTGCATATGTGTTATGATGTCAGTGAGTGACTTGAGGGGGGCACTGGTGGGGTCATCGTTGATGATCCTGATGGCGTGGGGGAAGAAACTCAGAGCTGACATGACTCTCTATTCTATACGCGAGACATTCAAACAGTCCATTTCTACCTGAACATCCTGTAAACGTTCCACCCTCCTGAAGAGGCCCCAGCGCTCTCTCATATCACAACAGTCTCTCATGTATGGAAACGAGTCGAGGAAGCCACTTTAGATTATTGAGATGCACCCCGATTGCAGGGTAGAGCCAATAGGCTAACAGGACGTTTTCCCACTGTCATGGTGTCTGCAGAGACTGCGACCAGGCTGTCCCCGGTGTGCTGTGAAAGGCTGGTGGAGAGTGGTGCCACCCTGGTCATCTTCACCCTGATACGCAGCTGCAACAGGAGTGTCCCTTGTATGGAGGTCATCACATACTCCATCCAGGTCCTCCTCAACCTCTCCAAGGTAAACCTGCTAACCAAATCACTGGGAAATTATATGTGGGTAATTATACCCACTCAACCAAAGTTTACAAACCACCCAGATAAATGTGTAGATTATTTTTTTATTTTTTATTATTGTTATTATTATTTTTTAAATGGGGGGACTTGGTCAATCCAAGTCCATACTCACTGATTTCACAGCATTGTGTGATGAAGCATGAACCCTCTTGACCAACATGGCTGTCCTCCCCTTTTCCCCTGTCTCCCCATCAGTACAATAAGACCATTGAGGCTGTGTATGCTGTGGAGAACTCTGTGGACACGCTCCTGGACCTGTTGCAGATCTATAGAGAGAAGGCTGGAGACAAGGTAGCAGATAAGGGAGGCAGCATCTTCACCAAGGCCTGTTTCCTCCTGGCCATTCTACTGCAGGACCAGCACAGGGCTCTGGTGGGTGCTACCAATAATCATCTATAACAGTATTTGTCGGAAATGGCGGCGCTGCCGACTAAAACCGAACAATAGCACTGGCATTTAAAAAAAAACACCCTGGTACCTGTTCTCAACTGAAGTATTTTGTTTTCATTTGAATCGCAGGAGGTCAGGAAGCTCCCCAAGGCTGTGGACAGGATCCGTAGCGTCTTCCGCCTCACCGCGCGCAAACACAAGATGGACGCCGAGAGAACTGTGATGAAGCAGAAGATGAGTGCATCAATGAATGGAAGCATCCTCGCCCAAGCAACCCCACGCAAATCCAAACCAGGGCCTAAGTAAGTGTGTGTGTGTGTGTAGTTTGTTTTAAAGGACTAAGGAGAATATCAGGGAAAACAGTTTTTAAAAAGAAAATATATATAGTTTAAGTGAACTCTGTTTGTTTCTTTAGTAACTGTTGTCCATCATTTTTTTAAGCTGTGTCCATTTATTTATTTATTTCCAGATTTGCACCTGACTGGGTTCTCAGAAAGGACAAGTTGAAAGATGTAGTGGACCCTCTTCGAGCAATTCAAATGGTGGCAGATGCTTTTGCAACTGCACTGTAAAGTAAAAAAATAAGTTTTTTTGTTTTTTTTGTTTTGTATTTTCTCAAGTATTCTCTTGGGGAAAACTTTTAAAGATTTCTGTACATAATTGTTTTTCTTTTTCTTTTAGAATACCATACTAAGCTTGTACATAATAAAATGAAGTATTCTAATGAATTAGTTCTGCATTTAATATGTCTGCTGTTAAAAAGCTGTAAGAATGTTCTAGCTCTGATTAGATGCATGCATTGATGTTTTGCAGACACATGGAGCCATTTACTGAGTCAAATGGAAACAAGATTTTGGCAAACAATCCCCATAAGAGACGTTCTTTTGACGAATTGTCATAGTTACGTCTGACTTCGGCTCCTTTGAAATAAAAGCTTTGTGTCTGCAGCAAGTGGTGGTGACATGAAAGGCTCTAAAACAATAGGTATGCAAACTTTGAAATGTTTTGGTTTGGAATAATAAGCTTTCACAGTACATGCAATAGTACTGAGCATACAGGTACACGGTACTATAGCAAGAAGACGCAGATGAGGCGATTAATTAAGTCAAAGCCTTTATTTCAGTTCGGACAAGTCAGTGAATCCAAGTTTATACCAATTCCGGAGCAAATCATTTGTGCGAACTGTTTAGAGTTCTTACACATAACTGTCCAACACTAACAGTGATCATCAGTTCCCGTCAACTGAAACTCACCCGCATATGGGCAATACTATGATACCATCTTTACACTGCTGACGATAGTGAATGCCTCCAATAAAGTCCCCTTGAAGACAGCGAAATTCTATAGAATCATCGTGTTCTGAATAGATTTTAACTTGTCTTCTATAAGCAAAATCAATGTTCCGTTGTTTCATGTCGTCCTCTTTGACAGTGCAGGGTTCTGAAAGGAGATATAATAATCAATGTTAATGTCCTGAGGATCAAAGCGTTCTGAAATGTCATTATAGAAAAATGTATATTCTATTATATACATAGTATACGAACATATGTTTGTATAGTCCATTATGTGAACGTTGTGTAGTTAAAAAAAAAAAAAAAAAAAAAGTCTTCTAGCATTGCGACTGCCAACGGCCCCTGGTGTGAACATTGATTACTTTGTCTTATGATGACCGTTGGACAGATGATTCACTTACTAAAACAAATGTATTTGTTGTAAGTTGCTTTGGATAAAGGCGTCTGCTAAATGCCATAAATGTAAAATGTAAATGTGTAGTCTTTCGCCGAAACTACACCAACGCCGAAACGAGAGCATACCGTCATAGCTCCGTTAACGTCGTTTTCAGTGTGTTGCACCAAGAGCGAAACGAGATGCGCTGGCACAAACACTGATCTGATAACAAAAAAAAATGCTATATTTCATAAAGGGAAGCTACGTGAAAATAATTATTAATAAAATAAATATTCTCGAAACTTCAACAACTAATCTGCAATTTCAGTTTGTTGAAGTCGCCTATATGTGCATGACATCAAGAATTACGCCAACCCTGTTTGTCTTTGTTTAATACAAGCCTAAAATGCGATACCAAACCTTTCAGTGTGTGCAGGGTGATTTGTGCAATTTTCCTACTTAGTTTTAGGATGATTGAGATAATTTGTGAATGTATATTTGATATTATGTGCTTATTTCTCTGCATCTACGCCTCTACAACGCTCTCGCTGCCGAGGAAAATAGACTCGAAGCATAAAACTATGCTGCTTCAAGCTAGCCGCCCTTCGCAGACGTGCTGGTTTCGCATGCATGTCGCATTGATCGCCATGAGTTGTTAAACTGCGGTTGACGTTATGGAGACGTTACGGTGTCTTAACACCCTGGCAAAGTTTGGCCGTTAAACCCTTACTGAGGGTGCAGTTAATTGGTCTCGGCCTGACACTAAAACCACACCGGCCGCGAGCCTTTGCCAAAGTCATGCGAGCGTTCAATCATTAAATCCACACCGGATGCGAGCGTCCGCGAGCGCATGTTTTACCCCCGTCTCAAATAGAAACTGGTCCGACTTGAGACACTGAGCTCCAAGATATTTCGCAAGTCCAGACTCTCCCATCGTTTCATTGGTTTGGTGAGAAACCCTGTTGCAATACTCCCAATAGTGTGGGGCGCCATACCACATAATCGCAAGGTCCCTGGTTCGATTCCGACCCTCGACACATCTTGCATGTCATCCCTCCTCTCTCTCTCATCCTTCCTGTAAATCTCTACTGTCTCTATCCCAATAAAGCAGAAATGCCCTAAAACGTACAGTACCAGTCAAAAGTTTGGACACACCTTCTCATTCAATGGTTTTTCTTTATTTTTTTTTATTATTTTCTACATTGTAGATTAATATTCAAGACATCAAAACTATGAAGGAATGGAATTATGTAGGAAACAAAAAAGTGTTAAACAAACCAGAATATGTTTTATATTTTAGATTCTTCAAAGTAGCCACCTTTTGCTTTGATGACAGCTTTGCGCACTCTTGGTAAGTTGTGTCCAAACTTTTGACTGGTACTGTATTTAAAAAAAAGAATACTACAATAGTACATCCATAGGCTACTACTACTACTACTACTACTACTACTATCACTACTACTACTACTACTACTACTACTACTACTACTATCACTACTACTACTACCACTACTACTACTACTACTACTACTACTACTACTACTACTACTACTACTACCACTACTACTACTACTACTACTACTTCTCTCAAGTGTCTTAATCGCGTCTAATGTGAGCACCTAAACGCTTGGCATTCACCCGCGCGTGAACAGTGTGGTTATCGTGTGACCTGCGCCAGGTGAGCTGATACACGTGCACCTGCCGCCTTGACTCTCCCCCTCACATCACCGCCTCCTAATATACTCCGTTGCGTACGTCAACTTGCTGCAGTCTACAGAGCCTGTCATGATATGATCCGTCAAATGGCATAGCAAGATAATACCACAGTGGCGGCGTGCCTCTGAAATAGAGACAGAACATCCGTTAACGCGCTTGACAGCCTAGACGCACGCATGCAGAGCCTTTTGACACACGTGGCTGATTAGGATACATAAACAATAATAATCATAAACAAATATAATAATTATAGTGGAAGAGATTTGTTTTTCACCTCGACGCTTGTGTGCGCCACGGGCAATTAGAATGCGGTGCAAGTTGGAGAGAATTGGTTGGGTAAGATCCTCATCATCAATTAATTGAAGGGAGAACAAGGGAGAACAGAGCTCTGGGCACAGTGTCAGTCATATTCCGGCACCCCTGGAGCAGTTAGGGGTTAAGTGCCTTGCTCAAGGGCACAACGGCAGTGGTAGGCACCTGGATATGATGCCAGTCACCAGCTCACATCCGGCTCCCTCCTGGAGCGGGGATCAAACCAGCAACCTTCCGATTGCCGGCCTCTCTAACCTCCAGGCTACCTGCCGCCCCGTAGTAGGCCTATACTGTATAACTGCTGTAACAGGGTTGGGGACTCTAGGTCCAACCTAGGGTTCATACATTCTGCTGTCAGTTACAAAGAAAAATTCTTACTGTAGCACACTGGAAGAGACCCCCATTTTCCATCTTTGCATTGAACTTTGGCATCAAAACTCAGTTTATAAAATACTGGACATTGGTAGGACACTTCAGTGATAGTTTCTCTGCCAACTTTGTGGGTTGTCACAGTAGGCTCTGCATTTTCAACAAAAGGTACTGGAAGACATTCCCCTAAGATAAACAGGGAAACAATATATCAACCATCCATTCTGATCAAACAGCAACATTTTGTGTTTTGAAGAGATTATGATTGGACAATTTGATTGGACATTGTTATTCATTCATTCACAGTCTTTACTGTTGAATAAATAGCAACGCAATGGCATGCTATTACTACAAGGTTACTGCTACGACTAGGCTTCTACTACTACTACTACTACTACTACTACTACTACTGCTATTACTACTATTACTATTACTACTATTACTACTACTATTACTACTACTACTATTACTACTACTACTATTACTACTATACTACTACTACTACTACTACTTGTATTACTACTACTATGACTACTAGTATTACTACTACTACTACTACTACTACTATTACTATTACTACTACTACTATTACTACTACTACTACTATTATTACTACTATACTATTACTACTACTACTATTACAACTATTACTACTACTACTACTACTATTATTACTCCTATACTATTACTACTACTACTATTACAACTATTACTACTATTACTACTACTACTATTACTACTATACTACTACTACTTGTATTACTACTACTATGACTACTAGTATTACTACTACTACTACTATTACTACTACTCCGACTAGTATTGCTACTTCTACTACTGCTATTACTACTACTATTACTACTACTCCAACTAGTATTGTTACTTCTATTACTGTTTCTATTACTACTGTTACCACTACTGCTTCTACGACTATTATGATTGTTATTATCATCACTTCTCTTTTGGGACTCACCTTTGCACTCTACTGGTTCGCTCCACACTCCGTTCATGCACGTTGCTCTTCCTTCATATTCCGTGTATGGTGGCAGACATCTGAACTCTATTTCATCTCCATTATCGTAATTACCTTCCTTTTTAGAGGACAGCTGCACTAAACCCTCAAATTCTTTAGGCTTCTCACAGCGCTCTGCAGATGAAGCATATTTCAGTAGTAAAATTGTTATCATGTACTAGTAGTATGCACTCACTGAACACTTTATTAGGAACACTGTACTATTACTGGGTAGGGCCTCCCTTTGCTCTCAAAACAGCCTCAATTCTTCGTGGCATTGATTCCACAAGATGTTGGAAACAATCATTTGAGATTCTGATCCATGATGACATGACTGCATCATGCAATTCCTGCAGATTTTTCAGGTGCACTCCACCATGAGAAGGTGTACATGTGTTCCACCACCTCCACCATGAGAAGGTGTACAGGTGTTCCACCACCTCCACCATGAGAAGGTGTACAGGTGTTCCACCACCTCCACCATGAGAAGGTGTACAGGTGTTCCACCACCTCCACCATGAGAAGGTGTACAGGTGTTCTACCACCTCCACCATGAGAAGGTGTACAGGTGTTCTACCACCTCCACCATGAGAAGGTGTACAGGTGTTCCACCACCTCCACCATGAGAAGGTGTACAGGTGTTCCACCACCTCCACCATGAGAAGGTGTACAGGTGTTCTACCACCTCCACCATGAGAAGGTGTACAGGTCTTCCACCACCTCCACCATGAGAAGGTGTACATGTGTTCTACCACCTCCACCATGAGAAGGTGTACAGGTGTTCCACCACCTCCACCATGAGAAGGTGTACAGGTGTTCCTAATAAAGTGTTCCGTGAGTGTAAGCAGTAGTAGTATAAGAGACTTCACTGTGCTTGTCATTGCTTTTCGTTAGCATACTCTAACGTTAGCATACTCATTTAGCATGTTATTTTTTTAATAAGAGCTCCCAAAAAATGAAAGACAATTTAATTTCTCCATTGGAGAAAGAGAACAGGTGAGGAGGGATTAGCTGATGGGTTCGGGTTAGAGAACTGGTTAAAGCTCTCTTGTCTGCCGTTATCACCCTTCACATTATCATGACTTAAAGACTCAGTATACCTTTGTCAGTCACTCTGAAGATGGCTCTGAGACCGTCCTTTGGTGGTTCTCCATAGAAGCAATCAGTCATAGATTTCCCCCGAGACAAATTGAGAATATTTGTTCATGTGTGACGCAAAAATTATGCTCTAAAGTCAACCCAGAGTGTACAGGTTACTGTACACTCTGGCAGTGTAGACATGAATGTATATTCATTATGAAAAATAAACAAACAAAACAAACCTAAAAAAACTAAGCTCAAGTGTATTAGTGTTGATTGGTATAAGTAAGCATTATGCATAGAGCTACCACTCACCACCCCATGCTAGAAGGCAGAAAACAATCAGGTCTATGTACAGCCGATATCCACACACTTCCATTGCATATTGGCTGATAATACACACCATGTTGTGCATTAATGCCTACTTAGTCTAAAAAATGGAGATTGATATAACTTTACTACCAAGCAGAGTCTATAATCCCTATAATTGTATAATGGGAAACCCCCCAGAAATGTGTCACTGAATTCTCTCAGGGAACATTCAGATGTCAGTGATATGCTTGTGGTAGTTTTACTCATCAATACTTATGTATGCATTTGGGGGCTTTTGACCATTGCCCTTGGATGCAGGTGACTTTGCTGGTTCCCTCCATCTCAAAAAGCTTGCGGCATACATACTGTACTTCAAACCCTTCATCATATATATTCCGATATGAAGTTCTAGCGATGGCACTTTCAACTTCAAGTGGAGGACCACATGACCTGTCGGACACTTCAGTAGGTGAACGTGAATCTAAAATTGTGCATATTGTACACATTTAGCATGGGTGTTTGAGTGATGTTCTCAAGAAAATCAACAACAACAATGAAATACAATAATAGACAGTACACACCTTTGCATATTTCCGATTGTGGTATATCCCAATTTCCATTTTTACATGTAATCTGGACAGGGTCGAACTGTAATTGAATATTTGTTCCATCTGGATAGGGGCCATCGCGGTTTGCTTGTGGAAACGTTGCATGAGGAATTGTGGGGAGTATACCACACTGTGACCTCTCTACAGCTAAAACACATATTATATTAACATATTATAATTATTATTTTTCCAATACAACAAATGCAGATTAACAATTTACCTAACAATGTGCCTTTAATTTAAATTTAAATATTACCCCATTTGAAATACTGTTGCCCTTTTTTCAAAGAACCTTAAAGATGCACAATTAAGCTTTTGGACAATTTTTTAGGACAATTGAAATACATACATACATGGCATTGTAAAACACATCACCCCCATCGATGTACAGTATACATATATCATAGGCTTACCTTTACAGGTAATTAGATTGTCCCAGCCAGTTAGCAGGCAGGAAGCAGCCATGCGAGTAGTTGGTTCATAACCTGTTTTACAACTGTACATTATCCAGTTATTGTTCTTGTACGGCCTTGATTTAGGATTTTCAATCACAGCATTAGGGATTTCTGGCAGGTTACATGTAATCTCTGAAAGACAATGAATACAATTATGATACAATCCACAAACCTATCATGATCAGTGGAAAACTATACCAGACAGGTTTAAAGGTCATCTGGTCAAACTGAAACCAAAGATAACTTAGTGGTATAACTAGTGGAAGCAGAAATCCAAGGAAGGGGTCATTGTAATGCATGGAATGGAATGAGAGACTGTTTATTTGCCATGCAATTGTTGTCAATTGTTGGAATGTGGTAGTTTTTGCACACTGAGACAACACACGTGCACACCCCCCCTCTGAGACAACACACATGCACACCCCCCCTCTGAGACAACACACATGCACACCCCCCCTCCAAGAGAACACACATGCACACCCCCCCTCTGAGACAACACACGTGCACACCCCCCCTCCGAGACAACACACGTGCACATCCCCCCTCCGAGACAACACACGTGCACACCTCCAAGGGAACTCTGAGCACAGGGTCAGCCATATTCGGCACCCCTGGAGTTAGGGGTTAAGTGCCTTGCTCAAGGGCACAACGGCAATGGTAGGCACCTTAGATATGATGCCAGCAACCTTCCAGTCACCAGCCTACCGATTACTGGCTGGCCTCTCTAACCTCTAGGCTACCTGCCTCCCCAGTGAGGCATGGTATCAAACACATTCCTCATTCCATTCCATGATACTATTCCTCATTCAATTCCATGCATTGCAATAAGTCCGGCCGTCCTTTGTGCATTTGGCATATTGCCTATTATTTGTATGAATTCCTGACTTTTGCCCCTGCCAATAGCAAGGAGTATTCATTAGGATGACCACAAATTATCTCTGGAATGAGAGTGAACATGTTCAGCCTTTATGTGAATTATAGTGTACCTGTAAGGTAACACACAGTAATACATTCTTTCCTCTGTCCACAGTGATATATACCTTCACATCCAGGTGGCGATGACCACTGTCCGCTCTCCAGGCACGTTATGGTGTCTGATGACCGATGTGTGACTTTGGTCCAGTAATCTGAACCACAGTCCATGTTCACTGTTTGACCAATTGAGACCGAAGTCGCATAAGAAGGTGTATATGTGGTTCCGTATGTACGTGCCAATGCACATTTTATCTCTGTATTTTGGAGAGGAAAATATTGAATAGAACAAATGTAAGTATATTGCCATGGTACACAAAAGTTGTTGGTGTGGGATAGGCAGCATGATGGTAGAGGACTCCACCCATCCTTGCAGTTCTAGTTCAAAACCGTCATGATTTTGATTGAATTGATGTACAGTATGGATATCATCAGCTTACCTGTACAGGTAATTATACCATCCCAGCCATTTGCTTTGCAGGTAGCAACCATGAGATGGTTTGGTTTATAACCTGTCTTACAAGTGTAAAACAATCTGTTATCGTCCTTGTACGGGCTTGATTTAGGATTTTCAATCTCAGCATTTGGGATGTCTGGCAGGCTACATGTAATCTCTGAAAGACATTGAATACAATTATGATACAATCCAACATATTACGATCTATTGTGTTGAAATTAGCCTACTGAATTTTTTTTTTTAAATGTTTACATATGACCCACAACCTAGGGCAACAATGTAAGCAGAAACTATACCAGACAGGTTTAAAGTGAATCTGGCCAAACTGAAACCAGAGAGAACTTTCTTATGTGTACCTTCACAGAGTGGGTAAACTTTGTCACACCTGTGGGGTTCCGGGTCTAAAATGACCGCCATAGAAAATTAATGGGTAATGAAATGTAAAAAAAAACATACTTACAATAGGAAAAAATACATCGAAATGTAGATACATTTTCAGTGTCTGTTCTTTGTATATTCACTGCAGTTACTCATGTTAACCACTAGCTGAAGACATTGTTTCACAGCTTAAAAAGGTGTTAAACAAAATTTGATGATGATTTATGGTTTTTGTGTTTATATAAGAGCAGTTAAAACAGACCGGCCAAATTTGGCCGCGAACACCGTAATAAGGCGGGGATGAAGAACACAGAAGACAGGCTATAAAGTGTAAGGAATATCTGTTACACAATGCACACGAGGTTGTGGAATGAGTGTTATTATTATTATTACTATTATTATTATTATTATTATTATTGTTATTATTATTATTGCACAACACAAACACAAATATATCTTTCTAAACCTAGAATATTTAATCAGGCAGAGGTATCTTACCTTGGCTTCTCACAAATGTGAGTGTACCCATCCATAGTACAAGGATGGAGCTTTGGGTTATCACATGCATTATTGCTGCATCACCCTCAGTCGCAAGTGAGAAAATAACTTGCAAGAGTCCTCTCAAGACACTGTCCACTCAGTGGCAACCTGATTCCAGTAAGTACAGCTATAAGACATACACTGTAGGGTCATGCAGGGGTAGCGGTAGGGTATATCTGTCAGAAGGAAGGACTTGAGGGAGGGTTTACGGGAATTGACCACACTACATCACATGATAAACATGAGACACAGAGGGTCACCAAATGCAAAGAGTGTGTTGAAAGACAAACAATACGGTCTGTTGGGGAGAGAATTAGGTAAGAGGTTGGTTTGGCAACAAGACACTGATAAGAATTGTTTGTCGTTCATTTCCTGACATTTGCGCATTCAAATACAGTTATACAGCCAAAATCAACTGGGCACTATTTACAATATAAAATCCAATGTTCTGAAACTTTATCTAGTGTATATTTAGGAACATGAACCCATTAATTTAGCGAGTATGACAATAACAACATTTGGAAATAATGTTTTTTTTGCACATACAAAAAACAAAGGCAAAAGGTTGCCACAGGTTGACCCTTACTCTTGTGTCTTTATGTTATTGTTTTTTTTATTTTAAATAGATTTATAGTATTTATGTGCTGTACATTTTTTGATGTATCTCCTCCATCATTTCTACAAAGAAGTGTACTATTTGGAAAGTCTTTTATAAAGGCCACACAACACACACCACACACCTACACACCTACACACCACACACCCACACACCACACACCTACACACCACACACCACACACCCACACACCTACACACCACACACCTACACACCACACACCACACACCTACACACCACAGACCTACACACCACACACCACACACCTACACACCACACACCACACACCACCACGTTGCCTAGTTTTTTAGTGCCGATAACATGAACATTATACTGCTGAGTCATCAGTGGTGAAAAACGTAGTATATACAGTTACCCTCGGCTACCTGTTTTATTTTGTTGATGTTCTGGTCAACTTTTTCAAAGCACAGCAGAGATAGTGCCGGAGCAGTGCAGGGAGGAGTGATCAGTGGGCCTCTACCTGGAAGAACAAGAGGGGGATGAAGATAGGAAGGGTTTGTAGTTCTGGTGGCATATGCTGAGTTTGTGATACAATGGGGGTAGTCCCTTTTCTCAGAACCCCTCGCAGATCTGGTCTTTGGAGGCTTAAAGGCTCCTTCTCAATTGCTGACACAGCAGACACAACAGTGTTACAGTGGGGGAAAGCCACATGGCTTGGCTATCAGTGACAGAGACAAGCAGAGGGACCACTGGGTGGATGCTACTTCAGAGACGTGATAATACAGGAAATCTATAGAAATGGAATTGAAATCATGGAGAAGTATAGTGTAGTGTAGTGTAGTGTAGTGTAGTGTAGTGTAGTGTAGTGTAGTCTAGTACTGTATTATTTACCCAGGGTGCTCCTCTCAGTACATACTGTATTATTATGTGTTTTGTGGGAGTCCTTGGATACAGTTATTGGATCATTGTGTTACGACAACGTTCCTACACGACGCTCAGGGCCTCGGCCAAAGCAACCGTTGGGCTTTCTGATGTAACACAATGTTATCAGACTGGATTGTACAGTTTCCATAGCAACCATAAACCCAGGGATGTAATTGGAAAGAAAAAGGTAAACCCTAGACGCAGGTGGAGATGTCATCAATGGTAATAAACAGTACTAATCGTAGTGTAAGCCAGGTAAACCCTATTCACTATGTAAGAAGGTGCGTAAACGGATGTCGTAAGATGGCCCCTACATCTGGGACACGGTGCTGTGCACAAGTCTGACACACTTGATTGAATATGGGCCTTGGGTGTGGATGGCTTGCATCAATCAAACAACATGTAGCCCTATGGAAAATTAGGCCTAACTATTAAAAGTTCATTGATTAATAAATAGGAATTAATAAATAGTATAAATAGAATAAGTTCATTAATAGAATACATAGGACTAAAAAGGGTAAAACTATTACTATGTTGGATATTGAATAGAGTTTCATGGGTTAAGTTCGTGTGTTGAATTATTTACATAATGTAAAATGTATTTTATTTTCTTCTATACTATGTTCACATTGCTGGCAATATTGTAAAGGAATTTACTTTTGATTTCTGTGAGAAAATATTCAAATATAAAGTTTGTGCACTTTGTTTATTTTCATGAGCCAATGAAAGAGTGAGTTGGAGGTCAGGTGTCAGGTGGAGGAGAGGGAGACGTTAGTTGGGAGAAGGCGAAGAAAGAAAGGATGGAATGTACTGCTGGCTGTGAAGGTTAGTAGTGTGGAGATAGGTAGCCCACTTATTTCTGTGTTTAGAACAAGGTAATGCGAGTACACAACCCGTGAACTCTATAAGTTACTACGTTCGGCGTATGACCTGTTTAGGAACACTTTCTAACCGTTCCAACGGTCAACCAACTGGATTAGCCTAGCCTAGCTCCACAGTGAGATAGCTAGTTTTTCCTTCGGAGGCTTATGGGCTGTGTGTTCGACCAACACGGGGGTTCAAAACGTCGATAGCCCCCGGGAGAGACAGTAGCACCACAGAGTCCTGCCGTTGGAGAGAACTGCACCGGTTGCCGAGAGAGGAGCTTCGCGAGGCTGCCGGCTCAAGGAACTGGCGGTTGGTGTTGGTCGTCCAGCTCGTGGGAGTGAAGGAGCCGCCATTTTAGGTGAGCTACAACGCACGCGAGCTACACGCGCCAGGCCGGCAACGCACTGGACTTTGGTATTGTTGTCGTAGTTATCATTGCCGGCTTTAGAATAGGTTTTATTTCTTTTAATTGAGGTTTACAGTGTTTACCATTTACATTTTGATATTTGTATGTGCACGTTAAGTGTTATTGTATTTCATTTCATGTAATCTATTTTGGGGATTTAATATCAGTGAAAGTGGACTGATTTGAATAAAATAACAAAAGACATGTAATTGGTGGGACTGTGTTAATATATAACAGACAAAGTAAACTTGGCCTTAGGCTACCTCCTCTGCTACAAGCACTTCTCCTACATCCTCGAGGCTCTGAAGAACCTGGGTAAGGCCTTTTGTCATCTGTGACAACTAGCAATGGTCCTGTAACGGGATCATGGGAAATGTATGCTTTTTAGATGACCATGTGAATGGTGTCATGAGCTCAAGATTCAAGATTTCAAGATTCAAGATTCTTTATTTGTCACGTTTGTTTTTTCTTTTAGAATACCATACTAAGCTTGTACATAATAAAATGAAGTATTCTAATGAATTAGTTCTGCATTTAATATGTCTGCTGTTAAAAAGCTGTAAGAATGTTCTAGCTCTGATTAGATGCATGCATTGATGTTTTGCAGACACATGGAGCCATTTACTGAGTCAAATGGAAACAAGATTTTGGCAAACAATCCCCATAAGAGACGTTCTTTTGACGAATTGTCATAGTTACGTCTGACTTCGGCTCCTTTGAAATAAAAGCTTTGTGTCTGCAGCAAGTGGTGGTGACATGAAAGGCTCTAAAACAATAGGTATGCAAACTTTGAAATGTTTTGGTTTGGAATAATAAGCTTTCACAGTACATGCAATAGTACTGAGCATACAGGTACACGGTACTATAGCAAGAAGACGCAGATGAGGCGATTAATTAAGTCAAAGCCTTTATTTCAGTTCGGACAAGTCAGTGAATCCAAGTTTATACCAATTCCGGAGCAAATAATTTGTGCGAACTGTTTAGAGTGGTTACACATAACTGTTTAGAGTGGTTACACATAACTGTTTAGAGTGGTTACACATAACTGTTTAGAGTGGTTACACATAACTGTTTAGAGTGGTTACACATAACTGTTTAGAGTGGTTACACATAACTGTTTAGAGTTCTTACACATAACTGTTTAGAGTGGTTACACATAACTGTTTAGAGTGGTTACACATAACTGTTTAGAGTGGTTACACATAACTGTTTAGAGTGGTTACACATAACTGTCCAACACTAACAGTGATCATCAGTTCCCGTCAACTGAAACTCACCCGCATATGGGCAATTCCATGTTACCATTTTTACACTGCTGACGATCGTGAATGCCTCTAATAAATTCCCCTCGAACACAGCGAAATTGTATATAATCATTGTGTTCTGAATAGATTTTAACTTGTCCTGAATAAGCAAAATCAATGTTCCGTTGTTTCATGTCGTCCTCTTTGACAGTGCAGGGTTCTGAAAGGAGATATAACATAATGTTAATGTCCTGAGGATCAAAGCGTTCTGAAATGTCATTATAGAAAAATGTATATTCTATTATATACATAGTATACGAACATATGTTGTGTTCACATATGTGAACGTTGTGTAGTTAAAAGAAAAAAAAAAAAGTCTTCGAGCATTGCGACTGCCAACGGCCCCTGGTGTGAACATTGATTACTTTGTCTTATGATGACTGTTGGACAGATGATTCACTTACTAAAACAAATGTATTTGTTGTAAGTTGCTTTGGATAAAGGCGTCTGCTAAATGCCATAAATGTAAAATGTAAATGTGTAGTCTTTCGCCGAAACTACACCAACGCCGAAACGAGAGCATACCGTCATAGCTCCGTTAACGTCGTTTTCAGTGTGTTGCACCAAGAGCGAAACGAGATGCGCTGGCACAAACACTGATCTGATAACAAAATATGCTATATTTCATAAAGGGAAGCTACGTGAAAATAATTATTAATAAAATAAATATTCTCGAAACTTCAACAACTAATCTGCAATTTCAGTTTGTTGAAGTCGCCTATATGTGCATGACATCAAGAATTACGCCAACCCTGTTTGTCTTTGTTTAATACAAGCCTAAAATGCGATACCAAACCTTTCAGTGTGTGCAGTGTGATTTGTGCAATTTTCCTACTTAGTTTTAGGATGATTGAGATAATTTGTGAATGTATATTTGATATTATGTGCTTATTTCTCTACATCTACGCCTCTACAACGCTCTCGCTGCCGAGGAAAATAGACTCGAAGCATAAAACTATGCTGCTTCAAGCTAGCCGCCCTTCGCAGACGTGCTGGTTCCGCATGCATGTCGCATTGATCGCCATGAGTTGTTAAACTGCGGTTGACGTTATGGAGACGTTACGGTGTCTTAACACCTTGGCAAAGTTTGGCCGTTAAACCCTTACTGAGGGTGCAGTTAATTGGTCTCGGCCTGACACTAAAACCACACCGGCCGCGAGCCTTTGCCAAAGTCATGCGAGCGTTCAATCATTAAATCCACACCGGATGCGAGCGTCTGCGAGCGCATGTTTTACCCCCGTCTCAAATAGAAACTGGTCCGACTTGAGACACTGAGCTCCAAGATATTTCGCAAGTCCAGACTCTCCCATCGTTTCATTGGTTTGGTGAGAAACCCTGTTGCAATACTCCAATAGTGTGGGGCGCCATACCACATAATCGCAAGGTCCCTGGTTCGATTCCGACCCTCGACACATCTTGCATGTCATCCCTCCTCTCTCTCTCATCCTTCCTGTAAATCTCTACTGTCTCTATCCCAATAAAGCAGAAATGCCCTAAAACATACAGTACCAGTCAAAAGTTTGGACACACCTTCTCATTCAATGGTTTTTCTTTATTTTTTTTTATTATTTTCTACATTGTAGATTAATATTCAAGACATCAAAACTATGAAGGAATGGAATTATGTAGGAAACAAAAAAGTGTTAAACAAACCAGAATATGTTTTATATTTTAGATTCTTCAAAGTAGCCACCTTTTGCTTTGATGACAGCTTTGCGCACTCTTGGTAAGTTGTGTCCAAACTTTTGACTGGTACTGTATTTAAAAAAAAGAATACTACAATAGTACATCCATAGGCTACTACTACTACTACTACTACTACTACTACTACTACTACTACTACTACTACTGCTTCTCTCTCGTGTCTTAATCGCGTCTAATGTGAGCACCTAAACGCTTGGCATTCACCCGCGCGCGAACAGTGTGGTTATCATGTGACCTGCGCCAGGTGAGCTGATACACGCGCACCTGCCGCCTTGACTCTCCCCCTCACATCACCGCCTCCTAATATACTCCGTTGCGTACGTCAACTTGCTGCAGTCTACAGAGCCTGTCATGATATGATCCGTCAAATGGCATAGCAAGATAATACCACAGTGGCGGCGTGCCTCTGAAATAGAGACAGAACATCCGTTAACGCGCTTGACAGCCTAGACGCACGCATGCAGAGCCTTTTGACACACGTGGCTGATTAGGATACATAAACAATAATAATCATAAACAAATATAATCATTATAGTGGAAGAGATTTGTTTTTCACCTCGACGCTTGTGTGCGCCACGGGCAATTAGAATGCGGTGCAAATTGGAGAGAATTGGTTGGGTAAGATCCTCATCATCAAGATCCTCATCATCAATTCATTGAAGGGAGAACAAGGGAGAACAGAGCTCTGGGCACAGGGTCAGTCATATTCTGGCACCCCTGGAGCAGTTAGGGGTTAAGTGCCTTGCTCAAGGGCACAACGGCAGTGGTAGGCACCTGGATATGATGCCAGTAACCCTCCAGTCACCAGCTCACATCCGGCTCCCTCCTGGAGCGGGGATCAAACCAGCAACCTTCCGATTGCCGGCCTCTCTAACCTCCAGGCTACCTGCCGCCCCGTAGTAGGCCTATACTGTATAACTGCTGTAACAGGGTTGGGGACTCTAGGTCCAACCTAGGGTTCATACATTCTGCTGTCAGTTACAAAGAAAAATTCTTACTGTAGCACACTGGAAGAGACCCCCATTTTCCATCTTTGCATTGAACTTTGGCATCAAAACTCAGTTTATAAAATACTGGACATTGGTAGGACACTTCAGTGATAGTTTCTCTGCCAACTTTGTGGGTTGTCACAGTAGGCTCTGCATTTTCAACAAAAGGTACTGGAAGACATTCCCCTAAGATAAACAGGGAAACAATATATCAACCATCCATTCTGATCAAACAGCAACATTTTGTGTTTTGAAGAGATTATGATTGGACAATTTGATTGGACATTGTTATTCATTCATTCACAGTCTTTACTGTTGAATAAATAGCAACGCAATGGCATGCTATTACTACAAGGTTACTGCTACGACTAGGCTTCTACTACTACTACTACTACTACTACTACTACTACTACTACTACTACTACTATTACTACTATTACTATTACTACTACTATTACTACTATTACTACTACTATTACGACTACTACTATTACTACTACTACTATTACAACTTTACTACTACCACCACTACTACTACTATTATTACTACTACTACTACTATTACTACTACTACTACTATTACTACTACTACTACTATTATTACTACTATACTATTACTACTACTACTATTACAACTATTACTACTACTACTATTACTACTACTACTATTACTACTATACTACTACTACTACTACTACTAGTATTACTACTACTACTACTACTACTATTACTACTACTACTACTACTACTACTACTATTACGACTACTACTACTTCTATTATTACTACTACTACTACTAGTATTACTACTACTATTGCTACAATACAACTACTACTACTACGACTACTACTACTAGTATTACTACTACTATTACTACTATACAACTACTACTACTACTACTACTACTATTACTACTACTACTACTACTACTACTACTACTACTACTACTATTACTACTATTACAACTATTACTACTACTACTACTACTACTACTACTACTACTATTACAACTATTACTACTACTACTACTATTACTACTACTATTACTACTATACTACTACTACTTGTATTACTACTACTATGACTACGAGTATTCCTACTACCACTACTACTAGTATTACTACTATTACTACAATTACTACTACTACTACTACTATTACTACTACTCCGACTAGTATTGCTACTTCTACTACTACTATTACTACTACTCCAACTAGTATTGTTACTTCTATTACTGTTACTATTACTACTATTACCACTACTGCTTCTACGACTATTATTATTGTTATCATCATCACTTCTCTTTTGGGACTCACCTTTGCACTCTACTGGTTCGCTCCACACTCCGTTCATGCACGTTGCTCTTCCTTCAGATTCCGTGTATGGTGGCAGACATCTGAACTCTATTTCATCTCCATTATCGTAATTACCTTCCTTTTTCGGGGACAGCTGCATTATTCCCAACTCAACTCCTTTAGGCTTCTCACAGCGCTCTGCAGATGAAGCACAGCATATTTCAGTAGTAAAACTGTTATCATGTACTAGTAGTATGCACTCACTGAACACTTTATTAGGAACACTGTACTATTACTGGGTAGGGCCTCCCTTTGCTCTCAAAACAGCCTCAATTCTTCGTGGCATTGATTCCACAAGATGTTGGAAACAATCCTTTGAGATTCTAGTCCATGATGACATGACTGCATCACGCAATTCCTGCAGATTTTTCAGGTGCACTTTCAAGCTGTGAATCTCCCGTTCTACCACATCCCAAAGGTGTTCTATTGGATTCAGATCCAGTGACTGGTAAGGCCACTGAAGAATACTGAACTCATTGTCATGTTTGTGAAACCAGTTTGTGACATGGTGCATTATTATGCTGGAAGTAGCCATTAGAAGATGGGTAAATTGTGGCCATGAAGGGATGCACATGGTCAGCAACAATACTCAAATAGGCTGTGGCATTCAAGCGATGATTGATTGGTATTAACAGGCCCAAAGTGTGCCAAGAAAACATTCCCCACACCATTACACCACCTCCGCCATGAGAAGGTGTACAGGTGTTCTACCACCTCCACCATGAGAAGGTGTACAGGTGTTCCACCACCTCCACCATGAGAAGGTGTACAGGTGTTCCACCACCTCCACCATGAGAAGGTGTACAGGTGTTCCACCACCTCCACCATGAGAAGGTGTACAGGTGTTCCACCACCTCCACCATGAGAAGGTGTACAGGTGTTCCACCACCTCCACCATGAGAAGGTGTACAGGTGTTAAGCTCAAGTGTATTAGTGTTGATTGGTATAAGTAAGCATTATGCATAGAGCTACCACTCACCACCCCATGCTAGAAGGCAGAAAACAATCAGGTCTATGTACAGCCGATATCCACACACTTCCATTGCATATTGGCTGATAATACACACCATGTTGTGCATTAATGCAATTAATGCATTAATTAATCTAAAATTGTGCATAGTGTACACATTTAGCATGGGTGTTTGAGTGATGTTCTCAAGAAAATCAACAACAACAATGAAATACAATAGTAGACAGTACACACCTTTGCATATTTCCGATTGTGGTATATCCCAATTTCCATTTTTACATGTAATCTGGATGGGGTCGAACTGTAATTGAATATTTGTTCCATCTGGATAGGGGCCATCGCGGTTTGCTTGTGGAAACGTTGCATGAGGAATTGTGGGTAGTATACCACACTGTGAGATCTCTACAGATAAAACACATTAACATATTATAATTATTATTGTTCCAATACAACAAATGCAGATTAACAATTTACCTAACAATGTGTTACTTCCTTACCTTCACAGAGTGGGTTTGGTGACCAGCCAGCCGCTGTACATGTGGCATATGTCACCTTCTTTTTATATTTCTCTATACAAGTGTAATACTGAGTTTGCCTCAATCTTCTCTGTTGCCAAATCCTGGGAGTTCTCACAAGACTGTCAGCTGGATCATTGCAAGTGATCTCTGAAATGAGAGTGAACATGTTCAGCCTTTATGTGAATTATGGTGTACCTGTAAGGTAACACACAGTAATACATTCTTTCCTCTGTGCACAGTGCTATATACCTTCACATCCAGGTGGCGATGACCACTGTCCGCTCCCCAGGCACGTTATGGTGTCTGATGACCGATGTGTGACTTTGGTCCAGTAATCTGAACCACAGTCCACTTTCAGTTGGGCATCAGGTATGAACCGAGACTGGTAAAGAGGTGTATATTCGGTTCCGCGTATCGGTGGCAATACCACTTCACATTTAATCTCTGTATTTTAGAGAGGAAAATATTGAAAAGAGCAAATGTAAGCATGTTGCCATGGTACAAAAGGGGTTGGGGTGGGATAGACAGCGTGATGGTAGAGGGGTCTTATAGTCACAACCTTACCTTCACACTCAGGTGTTGGAATCCAGTCTGCTCGGTTGCCTGTTCTTGTACACTGAGAGGTCCTTAATGTAGCCTTCTCATACCTTGGTAAACAAGTGTATTGAAGATCGTCATTCTCCTTATACGGTCTTATACGGTCAGCTGCCTTCCCATGCTCTATATCTGGAGGTTCACATTGGATCTCTGTTGAAGAACACAGAAATTAAATATGTTTATGGTCATGATTGGTTTCTGGAATTGGGTACAATTGTCATTTGGAGTTGATGTTATGAAGCGTCTGAGCTGGTCATTCTCTTTCACTTGCCATACTGTCATTCATTTCATTGCCAATCTTGCCGTGCCAATTTCTTTAAGAGGACCACAATGGAAATAAGTCTTGGATTTTATTATGTTATATCCTTGATGATTTTATTAACATACATGTAGGTCTTTGTACTAAAACCCAACTTAATTGTGACATAAATAACATGAATTGTGTTTATTACATTTACATTTACATTTATGGCATTCAGCAGATGCCTTTATCCGAAGCGACTTACAACAAATACATTTCAGTTAAGATACTGTATAGCCTGAAGAGACGGGTCCTCAATCTATGGCTTCACCCTACGGACAGTATGATGTTACTTTGATCAAAGAGAACAGACCAGATAGAGTATACGCGCTGAGATCATTCCCATCACTACTACAAATACAAAAGGAATTAACCAATCAAAACAAAATCTTTTACCTATACACCTATACATGCCTTTATGTGAATTATGGTGTACCTGTAAGGTAACACACAGTAATACATTCTTTCCTCTGTGCACAGTGCTATATACCTTCACATCCAGGTGGCGATGACCACTGTCCGCTCCCCAGGCACGTTATGGTGTCTGATGACCGATGTGTGACTTTGGTCCAGTAATCTGAACCACAGTCCACTTTCAGTTGGGCATCAGGTATGAACCGAGACTGGTAAAGAGGTGTATATTCGGTTCCGCGTATCGGTGGCAATACCACTTCACATTTAATCTCTGTATTTTAGAGAGGAAAATATTGAAAAGAGCAAATGTAAGCATGTTGCCATGGTACAAAAGGGGTTGGGGTGGGATAGACAGCGTGATGATAGAGGGGTCTTATTGTCACAACCTTACCTTCACACTCAGGTGTTGGACCCACAACCTAGGGCAACAATGTAAGCAGAAACTATACCAGACAGGTTTAAAGTGAATCTGGCCAAACTGAAACCAGAGAGAACTTCCTTATGTGTACCTTCACAGAGTGGGTAAACTTTGTCACACCTGTGGGGTTCCGGGTCTAAAATGACCGCCATAGAAAATTAATGGGTAATGAAATGTAAAAAAAAACATACATACAATAGGAAAAAATACATCGAAATGTAGATACATTTTCAGTGTCTGTTCTTTGTATATTCACTGCAGTTACTCATGTTAACCACTAGCTGAAGACATTGTTTCACAGCTTAAAAAGGTGTTAAACAAAATTTGATGATGATTTCTGGTTTTTGTGTTTATATAAGAGCAGTTAAAACAGACCGGCCAAATTTGGCCGCGAACACCGTAATAAGGCGGGGATGAAGAACACAGAAGACAGGCTATAAAGTGTAAGGAATATCTGTTACACAATGCACACATGGTTGTGGAATGAGTGTTGTTATTATTATTATTACTATTATTATTATTATTATTATTATTATTATTGTTATTATTATTATTATTATTATTATTATTATTATTATTGCACAACACAAACACAAATATATCTTTCTAAACCTAGAATATTTAATCAGGCAGAGGTATCTTACCTTGGCTTCTCACAAATGTGAGTGTACCCATCCATAGTACAAGGATGGAGCTTCGGGTTATCACATGCATTATTGCTGCATCACCCTCAGTCGCAAGTGAGAAAATAACTTGCAAGAGTCCTCTCAAGACACTGTCCACTCAGTGGCAACCTGATTCCAGTAAGTACAGCTATAAGACATACACTGTAGGGTCATGCAGAGGTAGCGGTAGGGTATATCTGTCAGAAGGAAGGACTTGAGGGAGGGTTTACGGGAATTGACCACACTACATCACATAATAAACATGAGACACAGAGGGTCACCAAATGCAAAGAGTGTGTTGAAAGACAAACAATACGGTCTGTTGGGGAGAGAATTAGGTAAGAGGTTGGTTTGGCAACAAGACACTGATAAGAATTGTTTGTCGTTCATTTCCTGACATTTGCGCATTCAAATACAGTTATACAGCCAAAATCAACTGGGCACTATTTACAATATAAAATCCAATGTTCTGAAACTTTATCTAGTGTATATTTAGGAACCTGAACCCAATAATTTAGCGAGTATGACATTGACAACATTTGGAAATAATGTTTTTTTTGCACATACAAAAAACAAAGGCAAAAGGTTGCCACAGGTTGACCCTTACTCTTGTGTCTTTATGTTATTGTTTTTTTTATTTTAAATAGATTTATAGTATTTATGTGCTGTACATTTGTTGATGTATCTCCTCCATCATTTCTACAAAGAAGTGTACTATTTGGAAAGTCTTTTATAAAGGCCACACAACACACACCACACACCACACACCACACAACACACACCACACATCACACACCACACAACACACACCACACAACACACACCACACACCACACAACACACAACACACACCACACACCACACAACACACAACACACACCACACACCACACACCACACACCACACACCTACACACCACACACCTACACACCACACACCACCACGTTGCCTAGTTTTTTAGTGCCGATAACATGAACATTATACTGCTGAGTCATCAGTGGTGAAAAACGTAGTATATACAGTTACCCTCGGCTACCTGTTTTATTTTGTTGATGTTCTGGTCAACTTTTTCAAAGCACAGCAGAGATAGTGCCGGAGCAGTGCAGGGAGGAGTGATCAGTGGGCCTCTACCTGGAAGAACAAGAGGGGGATGAAGATAGGAAGGGTTTGTAGTTCTGGTGGCATATGCTGAGTTTGTGATACAATGGGGGTAGTCCCTTTTCTCAGAACCCCTCACAGATCTGGTCTTTGGAGGCTTAAAGGCTCCTTCTCAATTGCTGACACAGCAGACACAACAGTGTTACAGTGGGGGAAAGCCACATGGCTTGGCTATCAGTGACAGAGACAAGCAGAGGGACCACTGGGTGGATGCTACTTCAGAGACGTGATAATACAGGAAATCTATAGAAATGGAATTGAAATCATGTAGAAGTATAGTATAGTGTAGTGTGGTGTGGTGTGGTGTGGTGTGGTGTGGTGTGGTATGGTGTAGTGTAGTGTAGTGTAGTGTAGTGTAGTGTAGTGTAGTATAGCGTAGCGTAGTCTAGTACTGTATTATTTACCCAGGGTGCTCCTCTCAGTACATACTGTATTATTATGTGTTTTGTGGGAGTCCTTGGATACAGTTATTGGATCATTGTGTTACGACAACGTTCCTACACGACGCTCAGAGCCTCGGCCAAATCAAACCGTTGGGCTTTCTGATGTAACACAATGTTATCAGACTGGATTGTACAGTTTCCATAGCAACCATAAACCCAGGGATGTAATTGGAAAGAAAAAGGTAAACCCTAGACGCAGGTGGAGATGTCATAAATGGTAATAAACAGTACTAATCGTAGTGTAAGCCAGGTAAACCCTATTCACTATGTAAGAAGGTGCGTAAACGGATGTCGTAAGATGGCCCCTACATCTGGGACACTTGATTGAATATGGGCCTTGGGTGTGGATGGCTTGCATCAATCAAACAACACATTTTAGGTATTAGAATATACAGTAGCTGTGAGTCACATTACGCATTTCTCCCCTGGTAGTAGCTCTCTCTCTTCCAGCCTAGACCCACCCCCCTCAACAGCGATGAAAGTGGATATGTGAAAGCGGTATACACTTACCCAGTTGTTTTAAGATCAGCCAAAAGAAGTGTGTATGAGAATGTAAGAGACCAGTGACTGTTGAATCATTGATGTGTCTCTCTGTGTGTGTCTCTGTCTCTCTCTCGCTACACTTCTCTTTCACTCTAGGCGTTGTGGAGGGGCCTCCGCTCACGAGAGCTCAATGACAGTCGTAAAGTGGTGGCCGTGAGGCATCGCCTCCGGAAGATCTCCAAGGCCGTCCGAGAGGAGGACAGGCTGTGTAACAAGACCACCTTGGCCTTAGGCTACCTCCTCTGCTACAAGCACTTCTCCTACATCCTCGAGGCTCTGAAGAACCTGGGTAAGGCCTTTTGTCATCTGTGACAACTAGCAATGGTCCTGTAACGGGATCATGGGAAATGTATGCTTTTTAGATGACCATGTGAATGGTGTCATGAGCTCAAGATTCAAGATTTCAAGATTCAAGATTCTTTATTTGTCACGTTTGTTTTTTCTTTTAGAATACCATACTAAGCTTGTACATAATAAAATGAAGTATTCTAATGAATTAGTTCTGCATTTAATATGTCTGCTGTTAAAAAGCTGTAAGAATGTTCTAGCTCTGATTAGATGCATGCATTGATGTTTTGCAGACACATGGAGCCATTTACTGAGTCAAATGGAAACAAGATTTTGGCAAACAATCCCCATAAGAGACGTTCTTTTGACGAATTGTCATAGTTACGTCTGACTTCGGCTCCTTTGAAATAAAAGCTTTGTGTCTGCAGCAAGTGGTGGTGACATGAAAGGCTCTAAAAAAATAGGTATGCAAACTTTGAAATGTTTTGGTTTGGAATAATAAGCTTTCACAGTACATGCAATAGTACTGAGCATACAGGTACACGGTACTATAGCAAGAAGACGCAGATGAGGCGATTAATTAAGTCAAAGCCTTTATTTCAGTTCGGACAAGTCAGTGAATCCAAGTTTATACCAATTCCGGAGCAAATAATTTGTGCGAACTGTTTAGAGTGGTTACACATAACTGTTTAGAGTGGTTACACATAACTGTTTAGAGTTCTTACACATAACTGTTTAGAGTTCTTACACATAACTGTTTAGAGTGGTTACACATAACTGTCCAACACAAACAGTGATCATCAGTTCCCGTCAACTGAAACTCACCCGCATATGGGCAATACTATGATACCATCTTTACACTGCTGACGATAGTGAATGCCTCCAATAAAGTCCCCTTGAAGACAGCGAAATTCTATAGAATCATCGTGTTCTGAATAGATTTTAACTTGTTCTGAATAAGCAAAATCAATGTTCCGTTGTTTCATGTCGTCCTTTTTGACAGTGCAGGGTTCTGAAAGGAGATATAATAATCAATGTTAATGTCCTGAGGATCAAAGCGTTCTGAAATGTCATTATAGAAAAATGTATATTCTATTATATACATAGTATACGAACATATGTTTGTATAGTCCATTATGTGAACGTTGTGTAGTTGCGACTGCCAACGGCCCCTGGTGTGAACATTGATTACTTTGTCTTATGATGACTGTTGGACAGATGATTCACTTACTAAAACAAATTTGTTGTAAGTTGCTTTGGATAAAGGCGTCTGCTAAATGCCATAAATGTAAAATGTAAATGTGTAGTCTTTCGCCGAAACTACACCAACGCCGAAACGAGAGCATACCGTCATAGCTCCGTTAACGTCGTTTTCAGTGTGTTGCACCAAGAGCGAAACGAGATGCGCTGGCACAAACACTGATCTGATAACAAAATATGCTATATTTCATAAAGGGAAGCTACGTGAAAATAATTATTAATAAAATAAATATTCTCGAAACTTCAACAACTAATCTGCAATTTCAGTTTGTTGAAGTCGCCTATATGTGCATGACATCAAGAATTACGCCAACCCTGTTTGTCTTTGTTTAATACAAGCCTAAAATGCGATACCAAACCTTTCAGTGTGTGCAGTGTGATTTGTGCAATTTTCCTACTTAGTTTTAGGATGATTGAGATAATTTGTGAATGTATATTTGATATTATGTGCTTATTTCTCTACATCTACGCCTCTACAACGCTCTCGCTGCCGAGGAAAATAGACTCGAAGCATAAAACTATGCTGCTTCAAGCTAGCCGCCCTTCGCAGACGTGCTGGTTCCGCATGCATGTCGCATTGATCGCCATGAGTTGTTAAACTGCGGTTGACGTTATGGAGACGTTACGGTGTCTTAACACCTTGGCAAAGTTTGGCCGTTAAACCCTTACTGAGGGTGCAGTTAATTGGTCTCGGCCTGACACTAAAACCACACCGGCCGCGAGCCTTTGCCAAAGTCATGCGAGCGTTCAATCATTAAATCCACACCGGATGCGAGCGTCTGCGAGCGCATGTTTTACCCCCGTCTCAAATAGAAACTGGTCCGACTTGAGACACTGAGCTCCAAGATATTTCGCAAGTCCAGACTCTCCCATCGTTTCATTGGTTTGGTGAGAAACCCTGTTGCAATACACATCTTGCATGTCATCCCTCCTCTCTCTCTCATCCTT
This sequence comes from Argentina silus, assembly GCF_951799395.1. Classification (NCBI taxonomy): domain Eukaryota; kingdom Metazoa; phylum Chordata; class Actinopteri; order Argentiniformes; family Argentinidae; genus Argentina; species Argentina silus. The sequence continues at coordinate 2,907,050 of NC_139660.1, read as the reverse complement.
CCTGTAAATCTCTACTGTCTCTATCCCAATAAAGCAGAAATGCCCTAAAACATACAGTACCAGTCAAAAGTTTGGACACACCTTCTCATTCAATGGTTTTTCTTTATTTTTTTAAATTATTTTCTACATTGTAGATTAATATTCACGACATCAAAACTATGAAGGAATGGAATTATGTAGGAAACAAAAAAGTGTTAAACAAACCAGAATATGTTTTATATTTTAGATTCTTCAAAGTAGCCACCTTTTGCTTTGATGACAGCTTTGCGCACTCTTGGTAAGTTGTGTCCAAACTTTTGACTGGTACTGTATTTAAAAAAAAGAATACTACAATAGTACATCCATAGGCTACTACTACTACTACTACTACTACTATCACTACTACTACTACTACTACTATCACTACTACTACTACTACTACTACTACTACTACTACTACTACTACTACTTCTCTCGTGTCTGAATCGCGTCTAATGTGAGCACCTAAACGCTTGGCATTCACACGCGCGCGAACAGTGTGGTTATCGTGTGACCTGCGCCAGGTGAGCTGATACACGTGCACCTGCCGCCTTGACTCTCCCCCTCACATCACCGCCTCCTAATATACTCCTTTGCGTACGTCAACTTGCTGCAGTCTACAGAGCCTGTCATGATATGATCCGTCAAATGGCATAGCAAGATAATACCACAGTGGCGGCGTGCCTCTGAAATAGAGACAGAACATCCGTTAACGCGCTTGACAGCCTAGACGCACGCATGCAGAGCCTTTTGACACACGTGGCTGATTAGGATACATAAACAATAATAATCATAAACAAATATAATCATTATAGTGGAAGAGATTTGTTTTTCACCTCGACGCTTGTGTGCGCCACGGGCAATTAGAATGCGGTGCAAGTTGGAGAGAATTGGTTGGGTAAGATCCTCATCATCAAGATCCTCATCATCAATTAATTGAAGGGAGAACAAGGGAGAACAGAGCTCTGGGCACAGTGTCAGTCATATTCCGGCACCCCTGGAGCAGTTAGGGGTTAAGTGCCTTGCTCAAGGGCACAACGGCAGTGGTAGGCACCTGGATATGATGCCAGTAACCCTCCAGTCACCAGCTCACATCCGGCTCCCTCCTGGAGCGGGGATCAAACCAGCAACCTTCCGATTGCCGGCCTCTCTAACCTCCAGGCTACCTGCCGCCCCGTAGTAGGCCTATACTGTATAACTGCTGTAACAGGGTTGGGGACTCTAGGTCCAACCTAGGGTTCATACATTCTGCTGTCAGTTACAAAGAAAAATTCTTACTGTAGCACACTGGAAGAGACCCCCATTTTCCATCTTTGCATTGAACTTTGGCTTCAAAACTCAGTTTATAATATGTTGGACATTGGAAGGACACTTCAGTGATAGTTTCTCTGCCAACTTTGCGGGTTGTCACAGTAGGCTCTGCATTTTCAACAAAAGGTACTGGAAGACATTCCCCTAAGATAAACAGGGAAACAATAAATCAACCATCCATTCTGATCAAACAGCAACATTTTGTGTTTTGAAGAGATTTTGATTGGACAATTTGATTGGATATTGTTATTCATTCATTCACAGTCTTTACTGTTGAATAAATAGCAACGCAATGGCATGCTATTACTACAAGGTTACTGCTACGACTAGGCTTCTACTACTACTACTACTACTACTACTACTACTACTACTACTATTACTACTACTACTACTATTATTACTACTACTACTACTATTATTACTACTATACTATTACTACTACTACTATTACAACTATTACTACTACTACTATTACTACTACTACTATTACTACTATACTACTACTACTACTACTACTTGTATTACTACTACTATTACTACTACTACTATTACTACTACTATTACTACTACTACTACTATTATTACTACTATACTATTACTACTATTACAACTATTACTACTACTACTACTACTACTACTACTACTATTACTACTCCTATACTATTACTACTACTACTATTACAACTATTACTACTACTACTATTACTACTACTACTATTACTACTATACTACTACTACTTGTATTACTACTACTATGACAACTAGTATTACTACTACTACTACTATTACTACTACTCCGACTAGTATTGCTACTTCTACTACTGCTATTACTACTACTATTACTACTACTCCAACTAGTATTGTTACTTCTATTACTGTTACTATTACTACTATTACCACTACTGCTTCTACGACTATTATTATTGTTATCATCATCACTTCTCTTTTGGGACTCACCTTTGCACTCTACTGGTTCGCTCCACACTCCGTTCATGCACGTTGCTCTTCGTTCAGATTCCGTGTATGGTGGCAGACATCTGAACTCTATTTCATCTCCATTATCGTAATTACCTTCCTTTTTAGAGGACAGCTGCACTAAACCCTCAAATTCTTTAGGCCTCTCACAGCGCTCTGCAGATGAAGCATATTTCAGTAGTAAAATTGTTATCATGTACTAGTAGTATGCACTCACTGAACACTTTATTAGGAACACTGTACTATTACTGGGTAGGGCCTCCCTTTGCTCTCAAAACAGCCTCAATTCTTCGTGGCATTGATTCCACAAGATGTTGGAAACAATCATTTGAGATTCTGATCCATGATGACATGACTGCATCATGCAATTCCTGCAGATTTTTCAGGTGCACTCCACCATGAGAAGGTGTACATGTGTTCCACCACCTCCACCATGAGAAGGTGTACAGGTGTTCCACCACCTCCACCATGAGAAGGTGTACAGGTGTTCCACCACCTCCACCATGAGAAGGTGTACAGGTGTTCCACCACCTCCACCATGAGAAGGTGTACAGGTGTTCCACCACCTCCACCATGAGAAGGTGTACAGGTCTTCCACCACCTCCACCATGAGAAGGTGTACAGGTGTTCTACCACCTCCACCATGAGAAGGTGTACAGGTGTTCTACCACCTCCACCATGAGAAGGTGTACAGGTGTTCCACCACCTCCACCATGAGAAGGTGTACAGGTGTTCCACCACCTCCACCATGAGAAGGTGTACAGGTGTTCCACCACCTCCACCATGAGAAGGTGTACAGGTGTTCCACCACCTCCACCATGAGAAGGTGTACAGGTGTTCTACCACCTCCACCATGAGAAGGTGTACAGGTGTTCCTAATAAAGTGTTCCGTGAGTGTAAGCAGTAGTAGTATAAGAGACTTCACTGTGCTTGTCATTGCTTTTCGTTAGCATACTCTAACGTTAGCATACTCATTTAGCATGTTATTTTTTTAATAAGAGCTCCCAAAAAATGAAAGACAATTTAATTTCTCCATTGGAGAAAGAGAACAGGTGAGGAGGGATTAGCTGATGGGTTCGGGTTAGAGGACTGGTTAAAGCTCTCTTGTCTGCCGTTATCACCCTTCACATTATCATGACTTAAAGACTCAGTATACCTAGAGAGACATAGACATGAATGTATATTCATTATGAAAAATAAACAAACAAAACAAACCTAAAAAAACTAAGCTCAAGCGTATTAGTGTTGATTGGTATAAGTAAGCATTATGCATAGAGCTACCACTCACCACCCCATGCTAGAAGGCAGAAAACAATCAGGTCTATGTACAGCCGATATCCACACACTTCCATTGCATATTGGCTGATAATACACACCATGTTGTGCATTAATGCCTACTTAGTCTAAAAAATGGAGATTGATATAACTTTACTACCAAGCAGAGTCTATAATCCCTATAATTGTATAATGGGAAACCCCCCAGAAATGTGTCACTGAATCCTCTCAGGGAACATTCAGATGTCAGTGATATGCTTGTGGTAGTTTTACTCATCAATACTTACGTATGCATTTGGGGGCTTTTGACCATTGCCCTTGGATGCAGGTGACTTTGCTGGTTCCCTCCATCTCAAAAAGCTTGCGGCATACATACTGTACTTCAAATCCGTCATCATATATTTTCCGATATGAAGTTCTAACGATGGCACTTTCAACTTCAAGTGGAGGACCACATGACCTGTCGGACACTTCAGTAGGAGAAGGTGAATCTAAAATTGTGCATATTGTACACATTTAGCATGAGTGTTTGAGTGATGTTCTCAAGAAAATCAACAACAACAATGAAATACAATCGTAGACAGTACAGACCTTTGCATATTTCCGATTGTGGTATATCCCAATTTCCATTTTTACATGTAATCTGGACGGGGTCGATGTTAAGTTTGTGTCCCGTGTCACATTGTAATTGAATATTTGTTCCATCTGGATAGGGGCCATCGCGGTTTGCTTGTGGAAACGTTGCATGAGGAATTGTGGGGAGTATACCACACTGTGAGATCTCTACAGATAAAACACATTAACATATTATAATTATTATTGTTCCAATACAATAAATGCAGATTAACAATTTAGCTAACAATGTGCCTTTAATTTAAATGTAAATATTACCCCATTTGAAATACTGTTGCCCTTTTTTCAAAGAACCTTAAAGATGCACAATTAAGCTTTTGGTCACTAGTTTAAACAAGTAGCGCTGTGAGCTAGGCTTGGACCCGAAAATTGCATACTACAGTCAGCCTCACGCAAGCCACATGCACACAATATTGAAACCTCATCTCTGCGTCCTTCTGTGTTGCACGGCCTGTATGCTCATGAACTGTACCAAAAGGTAAATTCTCATTAGGGGTCGCTTCTCTCTTGAAATAAAATCATTGAGACTCAAGAGGAATAAAGGTTATGGAAACATGCCAAGGCTTAAAATTATATTGGATTTCAAGAAGCTACCATGAACTACAAACTTTGAACTTTGAAGCTTCAAGAACCATGAACTACATCGGAGATACCAGGCCAATATGAAGATGCATTTCCCATATGCGTAGTTCGACTTTTTGGCTTGGGGGCGCAAGAACTACTAGTGCCCCTCCTTGTGTAAATTGGTGACAATCATTCAAACATTTGTTTTGTGGATTAATGAGATAGAGAATATGTCCAAAATTACATCTCAAACAGGGCAGCAGATATGCTTGTTCAAAGTTTGGTGGGGGACAAAAAGGCTAATTAGCAGAAAATCGAATAAACCTATGGGCTTATGGTTGTTTAAACGTTTGGAATTTCATTGAGCCAATCAGTGTACTTTTGGAATTTCATTGAGCCAATCAGTGTACTTTTGTAAATGCCGGATCTCTATGGCATTCACCCAAGTTTCGTCAACATTGTCCCAGTGGTGCCTGAGATATCAAGTGTGACATGCCAACATACGAAGGGATGGAGACAGATCCACAATCGATTTAATCATGGGGGACAACAAACGGCTTGAAAACGCTGGCAAATGATCGAGACTACTAGTGCATCAGCAACGCCCTCTCCAGTCACTTTACACCCACAACTTGCACGTCCAAGAATCATGATAGAATCAAAGGATGTATTCACATCCCTGGGACTGCCGACGATCATCTAGACAACTTTGATAACGATTGCTGTATCGATGTATTATAGAAGCCTTGTGCCTCTCACGTCTCTCTGCAGATGCTTTGACTATACAGGACTTAATACCCTAACTTGTTATATCGCTGAGATAAACACACACACACACACACACACACACGCATGCATGCACGCACGCACGCACGCACGCACACACACACACACACACCAAAGAAATCAAATTAATGTTGCATTTAATGTCAGTTATTCAGGATTTCACGACCTATCTTCCACCGTAGATTGAAGACCCATCTCTTCAGGCTACATCTTAACTGTCCCTCCTAAAGACCTCCTCATCCCCACTACCCCTCTGTGAATAGCCCCTGGTCCTAACATAGATTACTTTTTCTTATGATGACTGATGGATAGATGATTCACTCACTTGTTGTAAGTTGCTTTGGATAAAGGCGTCTGCTTAAATGCCATAAATGTAAATGTAAAATGTAAATTTAATTTAATACACAATCCATCTGCTAGGGGACCCTTAACTCCACCTATAACTTACCAATGCATTTAACTTCAGACGTTGCAGGTGCACATGTGGTCGTACCCCACCAGCCTTCAGTGAAAGGTTTGAATCCTTTCTCGCAGGAATAGAACATCACAGGATCAGTCTCAGCTGTATGGTCCACAAACCCATTTGTCACAGAGGGTGTGAGACATGCCCCTATTTCTGGTGAAAAAATGGACACAAAAGATGACAGATCCAGCAAGACAATACAATCAAAATAATAACAGCGAAGGGATACTATAAGGCCACTATCTGGCACTGTAGCATCTGCTCCTCTACGCCAATAGAGTCACTTGTGTAATAGGAGGACCTTAATGATTTTTTTAACCAAGGTTTATTTTTGGGATTTTTTAGGACAATTGAAATACATACATACATGGCATTGTAAAACACATCACCCCCATTGATGTACAGTATACATATATCATAGGCTTACCTTTACAGGTAATTAGATTGTCCCAGCCAGTTAGCAGGCAGGAAGCAGCCATGCGAGTAGTTGGTTCATAACCTGTTTTACAACTGTACATTAACCAGTCATTGTTCTTGTACGGCCTTGATTTTGGATTTTCAATCACAGCATTAGGGATTTCTGGCAGGTTACATGTAATCGCTGAAAGACAATGAATACAATTATGATACAATCCACAAACCTATCATGATCAGTGGAAAACTATACCAGACAGGTTTAAAGGTCATCTGGTCAAACTGAAACCAAAGATAACTTAGTGGTATAACTAGTGGAAGCAGAAATCCAAGGAAGGGGTCATTGTAATGCATGGAATGGAATGAGAGACTGTTTATTTGCCATGCAATTGTTGTCAATTGTCGGAATGTGGTAGTTTTTGCACACCGAGACAACACACATGCACACCCCCCCTCTGAGACAACACACGTGCACACCCCCCCTCCGAGACAACACACGTGCACACCCCCCCTCCGAGACAACACACGTGCACACCTCCAAGGGAACTCTGAGCACAGGGTCAGCCATATTCGGCACCCCTGGAGTTAGGGGTTAAGTGCCTTGCTCAAGGGCACAACGGCAATGGTAGGCACCTTAGATATGATGCCAGCAACCTTCCAGTCACCAGCCTACCGATTACTGGCTGGCCTCTCTAACCTCTAGGCTACCTGCCTCCCCAGTGAGGCATGGTATCAAACACATTCCTCATTCCATTCCATGATACTATTCCTCATTCAATTCCATGCATTGCCATAAGTCCGGCCGTCCTTTGTGCATTTGGCATATTGCCTATTATTTGTATGAATTGCTGACTTTTGCCCCTGCCAATAGCAAGGAGTATTCATTAGGATGACCACAAATTATCTCTGGAATGAGAGTGAACATGTTCAGCCTTTATGTGAATTATAGTGTACCTGTAAGGTAACACACAGTAATACATTCTTTCCTCTGTACACAGTGATATATACCTTCACATCCAGGTGGCGATGACCACTGTCCGCTCTCCAGGCACGTTATGGTGTCTGATGACTTATGTGTGTCTTTGGTCCAGTAATCTGAACCACAGTCCATGTTCACTGTTTGACCAATTGAGACCGAAGTCGCATAAGAAGGTGTATATGTGGTTTCGTATGTACGTGCCAATGCACATTTTATCTCTGTATTTTGGAGAGGAAAATATTGAATAGAACAAATGTAAGTATATTGCCATGGTACACAAAAGTTGTTGGTGTGGGATAGGCAGCATGATGGTAGAGGACTCCACCCATCCTTGCAGTTCTAGTTCAAAACCGTCATGATTTTGATTGAATTGATGTACAGTATGGATATCATCAGCTTACCTGTACAGGTAATTATACCATCCCAGCCATTTTCTTTGCAGGAAGCAACGATGCGACGGTTTGGTTTATAACCTGTCTTACAAGTGTAAAACAATCTGTCACCGTCCTTGTACAGGCTTGATTTAGGATTTTCAATCTCAGCATTTGGGATGTCTGGCAGGCTACATGTAATCTCTGAAAGACAATGAATACAATTATGATACAATCCAACATATCACAATCTATTGTGTTGAAATTAGCCTACTGAATTTTTTTTTTTAAATGTTTACATATGACCCACAACCTAGGGCAACAATGTAAGCAGAAACTATACCAGACAGGTTTAAAGTGAATCTGGCCAAACTGAAACCAGAGAGAACTTCCTTATGTGTTACTTCCTTACCTTCACAGAGTGGGTTTGGTGACCAGCCAGCCGCTGTACATGTGGCATATGTCACCTTCTTTTTATATTTCTCTATACAAGTGTAATACTGAGTTTGCCTCAATCTTCTCTGTTGCCAAATCCTGGGAGTTCTCACAAGACTGTCAGCTGGATCATTGCAAGTGATCTCTGAAATGAGAGTGAACATGTTCAGCCTTTATGTGAATTATGGTGTACCTGTAAGGTAACACACAGTAATACATTCTTTCCTCTGTGCACAGTGCTATATACCTTCACATCCAGGTGGCGATGACCACTGTCCGCTCCCCAGGCACGTTATGGTGTCTGATGACCGATGTGTGACTTTGGTCCAGTAATCTGAACCACAGTCCACTTTCAGTTGGGCATCAGGTATGAACCGAGACTGGTAAAGAGGTGTATATTCGGTTCCGCGTATCGGTGGCAATACCACTTCACATTTAATCTCTGTATTTTAGAGAGGAAAATATTGAAAAGAGCAAATGTAAGCATGTTGCCATGGTACAAAAGGGGTTGGGGTGGGATAGACAGCGTGATGGTAGAGGGGTCTTATAGTCACAACCTTACCTTCACACTCAGGTGTTGGAATCCAGTCTGCTCGGTTGCCTGTTCTTGTACACTGAGAGGTCCTTAATGTAGCCTTCTCATACCTTGGTAAACAAGTGTATTGAAGATCGTCATTCTCCTTATACGGTCTTATACGGTCAGCTGCCTTCCCATGCTCTATATCTGGAGGTTCACATTGGATCTCTGTTGAAGAACACAGAAATTAAATATGTTTATGGTCATGATTGGTTTCTGGAATTGGGTACAATTGTCATTTGGAGTTGATGTTATGAAGCGTCTGAGCTGGTCATTCTCTTTCACTTGCCATACTGTCATTCATTTCATTGCCAATCTTGCCGTGCCAATTTCTTTAAGAGGACCACAATGGAAATAAGTCTTGGATTTTATTATGTTATATCCTTGATGATTTTATTAACATACATGTAGGTCTTTGTACTAAAACCCAACTTAATTGTGACATAAATAACATGAATTGTGTTTATTACATTTACATTTACATTTATGGCATTCAGCAGATGCCTTTATCCGAAGCGACTTACAACAAATACATTTCAGTTAAGATACTGTATAGCCTGAAGAGACGGGTCCTCAATCTATGGCTTCACCCTACGGACAGTATGATGTTACTTTGATCAAAGAGAACAGACCAGATAGAGTATACGCGCTGAGATCATTCCCATCACTACTACAAATACAAAAGGAATTAACCAATCAAAACAAAATCTTTTACCTATACATTTTGGGGCGTTGCTACTCCACTTCCCTTCTTCATCGCAATAGATCTCATTTTGTCCTTTGAGTATCATATTATTGCGGCAATCGAATTGGATCACATTACCATAGGATGCCTCCTCAATATCTCCATAGATCAACATGTTGTCATCTGCATTCGTAATAAGAGTTGGGCATTTCCGCACTGGGAAAAGCAAACAATGGAATTAATTCACATTTTGTAAACAATAATAGTAATTGACTCACATGTTGCAAACACTTTTTTGCAATACTGCTTCAACATATGAAAGCATTTAATTACAGTTTAATACATTACATTTGCTGACAACAAAGGTATTGGCAGGAAAACCATTATCAAAAGAATTAAACACCTAGCCTTCAAATAATTTACCTGAGCACTCTACTCACTATATATTTTAAATAGGCTTGCATGCCAATGTGGAGGGGGTCTATTATATGATATTTTCACTTCTTACCCTCACACACAGGGATGATATTGTCCCACCCTTGGTCCAAGCAGTTCCGATGATTAGTTATGGTCACCATGTCGTGCCTGAGGTGAACACAATGGAGTGGAATGGAAGAAATTTAGTCTAGGAGTCAGATAAATCACCCTTTAAAGTTCCATATGTATTTCTATACATTGAGTCCTATGCAAAACAAGAATGACAATGATGATATTGGTGAATCATTATTAATACATTCATACTGTTTTTTTGTTGTTGTTGTTGTTGTTGTTGTTGTTGTTACTAGTAGTAGTCAACATGAGTGGTACTAAAAATGGGTTAGATAAATACAGTGCCCAGCGTAAGTAATGGGACAGTGAAGTACGTTTTCTTCTTTTGTCTTGTCACCAGCCAAACTACAGACGCTTCACTGCAGCGTGCAAACCACTAGTTATCCTCAAAAACGATGCTCAGGTTACAGTTTGCTAAAAAGTACCTAAAAAGCTGGCAGAAGTCTGGAAAAAGGTATTATCGACAGATAATATGAATATTATCATGGACCAGAGTGATTGCAAAAGGAAAGTTTGGAGAAAAAATGATCTGCCTAAGATTTACAGCATACCACCATCATCTGTGAAACATGGTGCAGGGGGTGTTAGGTTTGGGCGTGTATATCTGCCACTAGAACTGGCTAACTTGTCTTTATTGATGATCGTAACTGCTGATGGCAGCAGCAGAATGTATTCTGAAGTGTACAGAAACACCTTGTCTGCTCGAGTGCAAGCAAAAGCAAAAAAAAAAAATCATTGGATGGTGCTACATCCTACGGTAAGACAATGACACAAAACATACTGTCATAGCAACTCTGGAGTTTTTCACGACCTAAAAGTGGAAAGGTCTTGACTGGCCAAGTCAATCTTCAGATTTAAATCCAATTGAACAAGCATTTCATTTCTCTCTCTCAAGATTTTAGTGAAGATGGCTGCCGTACAGGCCTGGCAGAGCAACACCAGAGAAGATACCCAGCGTCTGGTGGGGTCAATGGGTCGCAGACCTCAGGCATATTGTCTGCAAAGGATTGTCCACCAAATACTAAACATGAGTGCTTAATTTGGACATTTGATCCTGATGTCCCATTACTTTTGGGTACCCTGAAACGAGGGGACTATGCATAAAAAGTGTTGTAATTTCTGAATGGTGAAACCAATATGTACACAAATACCATCAAATAAAAGCTGAGAATCTCTACTGTCACAGTAATTGTTCGATTTCAAATAAAAATTTTGGAGTGTAGAGCTGAAAGAAGAAAAAATGCTTCACTGTCCCATTACTTAGCAGGGCACTGTAAATACATACATATTTGAATGAATAATATGTTAATGAAGTAGTTTGCCATCAGCATTGAACAGAATCATCCCTACCCTTTTCTGCATGTGTAAACAACTCTAGACCCAAAGACATAATCACTTCCTTCGGCAAGCTGGAAGTCCGCAAATGGTGAGTCTCCTGGATGCCCACATGACTTTGCTGAAAACAATACAGGTATTATATATATATATATATATATATACACATACATACATACATATATATGCAAAGTGCCAGTCAAACGTTTGGACACCTTGCCAAGAGTGTGCAAAGCTGTTATCAAAGGAAAAGGTGGCTACTTTGAAGAATCTAAAATATAAAACATATTCTGGTTTGTTTAACACTTTTTTGTTTACTACATAATTCCATATGTGTTCCCTCATAGTTTTGATGTCTTCAATATTAATCTACAATTTAGAAAATAATAAAAAATAAAGAAAAACCATTGAATGAGAAGGTGTGTCCAAACGTTTGACTGGTACTGTATATACAATTATTATTATTATTGTATGTAACACGTATTACGACGTGATTTCTTTTTTTACGTCGGACATTTGTGCTTCAGCATGGTACGAGGCAGTTGCGCCAGTGTGAGTGCGCCAGTGTGAGTGCGCCACTTGATTGACGCACAATGCGGCCAGTCTGAGATCGCTGCTCTTCTACGGGTCACGTGTCACCATGCATTCGCGGTTAAACGCGCTACCTACTGCAAAACTCCCGCGAGCTCAGTGACCTGGTTAACCTTCCAATTTATATATACTCAAGAAGGGATAGAAAAATGAGTGGCCAAAAACCTACCACTTCCATGCGGAATGGGAGGAGGACTTTTTTTTCACCATGTCTCATATATATATATATATATAGTATTTTTTTATGTAGGTAGATCATTTTGAAAGTAGCTCGCAAACCGAAAAAGTGTTGGCACCCCTGATCTACACCTATCGTCTAGGCTTGAGATAATCTATCTACACCTATCGTCTAGGCTTGAGATAATCTTTGACTCATTCTAAAATTACCTACAAATTTAGTCATCAAGCATAATCAACATGTACAGTAGTGGCAGGCAGTTGCAGTAATCTCCAAATGGAGAAATTACAAAGGAAAACATGAAGATGTTTATTCGTTTATAACTATGTTATCTCAAGACCATGTTACACCAAATCGAATGAGATGAACTCTTGACAATATTCGAAATTGATCTGTTTTCATGTTTGAAAGTTAGACTCACCTTCACACTTGCGGCCACGGGATGTCCACACACCGTCAGTGCATTTGATTCTGTACACACCCGCATAGCCAACACTGCAGGGCACTCTCACCGAAGCATCATGAGGGTAGTCTGGATTTAGCCTGGTTCTGTCAGAATTTACGTCAAACAAGTCGCTGTCAACAAATGCACCGAGTGTACATTTTTCTGTGGAACACAGAGAAAGATGAAAAAAAAAGACCAGTCAGATATGTATGCTAGCCTTCCTCTTGTGTTCGGGTCAAATCTGACCGATTTACAATTTATCCTAAATATAAATAGCCTATTGTGTTTTTCCATCTGATTGCCTCAAGACTTTATGTTTTCCTCCACACTAGGCATTTGAACATATGAAATTGCTGATCACCACTTTCATTGAATTTTGAGTGGTTTAGTAAACTTTGTCACACCTGTGGGGTTCCGGGTCTAAAATGACCGCCATAGAAAATTAATGGGTAATGAAATGTAAAACAAAACATACATAAAATAGGAAAAAATACATCGAAATGTAGATACATTTTCAGTGTCTGTTCTTTGTATATTCACTGCAGTTACTCATGTTAACCACTATGGGAGGAATGAGATGAACTCTTAACTACAATGTTTACTGGCTACGCTAGGCCTCATACACAGCCCCTACCTCCCTCCACCAGCCTGGACTAAATGCACTTTAAAAATAGTCCATATTTATGTAGCCCGTATTTAGTTTTTAGTATTTAATGCTATAATTGCACTGTCTGCCTTACCTTTTTGCACCTCACCTAACTGCAAAGACATTTACAACTGCACCTCGCCTGTTTACAATCCTGCTAATGTTGTATGTTGTATGTGTATGTTATGTGTGATACCTCTATGTCTGTACGCTACTTGGAACCTGAATTTCCCCCTGGGATAAATAAAGTTTCTATCTATCTATCTATCTATCTATCACTAGCTGAATACGTTGTTTCTGAGCTTAAAAAGGTGTTAAACAAAATTTGATGATGATTTCTGGTTTTTGTGTTTATATAAGAGCAGTTAAAACAGACCGGCCAAATTTGGCCGCGAACACCGTAATAAGGCGGGGATGAAGAACACAGAAGACAGGCTATAAAGTGTAAGGAATATCTGTTACACAATGCACACATGGTTGTGGAATGAGTGTTGTTATTATTATTATTATTATTATTATTATTATTATTATTGTTATTATTATTATTGCACAACACAAACACAAATATATCTTTCTAAACCTAGAATATTTAATCAGGCAGAGGTATCTTACCTTGGCTTCTCACAAATGTGAGTGTACCCATCCATAGTACAAGGATGGAGCTTCGGGTTATCACATGCATTATTGCTGCATCACCCTCAGTCGCAAGTGAGAAATGTTTGAGTCGTTGACTGCTAAATATGCCGTGGGTAAATAACCTCCCGTTGGTCAATAACTTGCAAGAGTCCTCTCGAGATACTGTCCACTCAGTGGCAACGCAACAGTCAGCTAAATTACTTTTGAATGATAAAATCAGTCCTGATTCCAGTAAGTACAGCTATAAGACATACACTGTAGGGTCATGCAGGGGTAGCGGTAGGGTATATCTGCCAGAAGGAAGGACTTGAGGGAGGGTTTACGGGAATTGACCACACTACATCACATGATAAACATGAGACACAGAGGGTCACCAAATGCAAAGAGTGTGTTGAAAGACAAACAATACGGTCTGTTGGGGAGAGAATTAGGTAAGAGGTTGGTTTGGCAACAAGACACTGATAAGAATTGTTCGTCGTTCAATTCCTGACATTTGCGCATTCAAATACAGTTATACAGCCAAAATCAACTGGGCACTATTTACAATATAAAATCCAAACTGTTCTGAAACTTTATCTAGTGTATATTTAGGAACATGAACCCATTAATTTAGCGAGTATGACAATAACAACATTTGGAAATAATGTTTTTTTTGCACATACAAAAAACAAAGGCAAAAGGTTGCCACAGGTTGACCCTTACTCTTGTGTCTTTGTTATTGTTTTTTGATTTGAAATAGATTTATAGTATTTATGTGCTGTAAATTTTTTGATGTATCTCCTCCATCATTTCTACAAAGAAGTGTACTATTTGGAAAGTCTTTTATAAAGGCCAAATTAATAGTCCATTAACTGTATTGTGCTGTACTGTGCTGTTATGGTAAGAGGTTTCTAGGGATTGTCCCCAGTGAATTTTGAATTGGACTTGTTTGTCTCCAAGTAGTGACCTTCCAGAGTAGAAGGTTCATTTGCTCAGCAAACCTCTGGTAATCATTTGCAGCAGTGAACTCTGCAGCCAAATATGTGTTTTATTTGTAAAAGAAAAGTCCATTTGAAGATGAACTGCAGAAGCACGCCTTGTAGACAGCTTTCACATAACACCAGGGAATAGTTTTTGACATCTTAAATTAACTGAACTTGCCATGAATAACAGAGGTCAGAAAACAAAAGAGATCAGCTATTAAGAATTCTTGAACTTCCCCAGATGTTCAACTGTACTGTATTTGACCTCCTCCTCCCTGTTTCTCAATAAGGCACACACCAATCATGTGTTTACACTACATTGTAAGTCAGCAGTTTCCATGTATTCACATGTAATAGGCACTCACTTTATTCACACATGCTCAGCATTCAAATGCTACTTAATGTAATTTTAGTAGTTTTGGGGATGGATAGGTCGTCTTCATGATGGAGTTCCTTCTTAATGTATGTTACATTTTGATATCTATGAATCTATGAGTTTCTTTTTCAAGAAGACTGTATTATATTGACTTGTATTTTGCCATCGTGAAAGCCACAGAGGTTGCAAGGGACAAGACGTTGCCTAGTTTTTTAGTGCTGATAACATGAACATTATACTGCTGAGTCATCAGTGGTGAAAAACGTAGTATATACAGTTACCCTCGGCTACCTGTTTTATTTAGTTGATGTTCTGGTCAACTTTTTCAAAGCACAGCAGAAATAGTGCCGGAGCAGTGCAGGGAGGAGTGATCAGTGGGCCTCTACCTGGAAGAACAAGAGGGGGATGAAGATAGGAAGGGTTTGTCGTTCTGGTGGCATATGCTGAGTTTGTGATACAATGGGGGTAGTCCCTTTTCTCAGAACCCCTCACAGATCTGGTCTTTGGAGGCTTAAAGGCTCCTTCTCAATTGCTGACACAGCAGACACAACAGTGTTACAGTGGGGGAAAGCCACATGGCTTGGCTATCAGTGACAGAGACAAGCAGAGGGACCACTGGGTGGATGCTACTTCAGAGACGTGATAATACAGGAAATCTATAGAAATGGAATTTAAATCATGGAGAAGTATAGTATAGTGTAGTGTAGTGTAGT
Source organism: Argentina silus (assembly GCF_951799395.1). NCBI lineage: Eukaryota > Metazoa > Chordata > Actinopteri > Argentiniformes > Argentinidae > Argentina > Argentina silus. Next base: position 2,891,133 of record NC_139660.1, on the reverse strand, counting down.
ATAGTATAGTATAGTATAGTATAGTGTGGTGTGGTGTGGTGTGGTGTGGTGTGGTGTGGTGTGGTGTGGTGTGGTATGGTATGGTATGGTGTAGTGTAGTGTAGTGTAGTGTAGTGTAGTGTAGTGTAGTGTAGTGTAGTGTAGTATAGTGTAGTGTAGTGTAGTATAGTATAGTATAGTATAGTATAGTATAGTGTAGTATAGTGTAGTGTAGTATAATATAGTATAGTATGGTATAGTATAGTGTAGTATAGTGTAGTATAGTGTAGTGTAGTGTAGTGTAGTATAGTATAGTGTAGTGTAGTGTAGTATAGTATAGTATAGTATAGTGTAGTATAATATAGTATAGTATAGTATAGTGTAGTGTAGTATAGTGTAGTGTAGTGTAGTATAGTATAGTATAGTATAGTATAGTGTAGTGTAGTGTAGTGTAGTGTAGTGTAGTGTAGTGTAGTGTAGTGTAGTGTAGTGTAGTGTAGTATAATATAGTGTAGTATGGTATAGTATAGTATAGTGTAGTATAGTGTAGTGTAGTGTAGTATAGTATAGTATAGTGTAGTGTAGTGTAGTGTAGTGTAGTGTAGTGTAGTGTAATATAGTATAGTATGGTATAGTATAGTATAGTATAGTATAGTGTAGTGTAGTGTAGTGTAGTGTAGTGTAGTGTAGTATAGTATAGTATAGTATAGTATAGTATAGTATAGTATAGTGTAGTGTAGTGTAGTGTAGTGTAGTGTAGTGTAGTGTAGTATAATATGGTATGGTATGGTATAGTATAGTGTAGTGTAGTGTAGTGTAGTGTAGTGTAGTATAATATAGTATAGTATAGTGTAGTGTAGTGTAGTGTAGTGTAGTATAATATAGTATAGTATAGTGTAGTGTAGTGTAGTGTAGTGTAGTGTAGTGTAGTGTAGTGTAGTATAATATAGTATAGTATAGTATAGTGTAGTGTAGTGTAGTGTAGTATAATATAGTATAGTATAGTGTAGTGTAGTGTAGTGTAGTGTAGTGTAGTGTAGTCTAGTCTAGTCTAGTACTGTATTATTTACCCAGGGTGCTCCTCTCAGTACATACTGTATTATTATGTGTTTTGTGGGAGTCCTTGGATACAGTTATCGGATCATTGTGTTACGACAACGTTCCTACACGACGCTCAGAGCCTCGGCCAAAGGAACCGTTGGGCTTTCTGATGTAACACAATGTTATCAGACTGGATTGTACAGTTTCCATAGCAACCATAAACCCAGGGATGTAATTGGAAAAAAAAAAGGTAAACCCTAGACGCAGGTGGAGATGTCATCAATGGTAATAAACAGTACTAATCGTAGTGTAAGCCAGGTAAACCCTATTCACTATGTAAGAAGGTGCGTAAACGGATGTCGTAAGATGGCCCCTACATCTGGGACACGATGCTGTGCACAAGTCTGACACACTTGATTGAATATGGGCCTTGGGTGTGGATGGCTTGCATCAATCAAACAACACATTTTAGGTATTAGAATATCCAGTAGTTGTGAGTCACATTATGCAGAGAGTGGAGAACAGATGGTGCTCCATATTCAAAGACAGTTCAGTTACACATCAGGGTTTGACGAACATGGAGTGACATGTTGTTTCTTCTTCTTCATAAGATGGTCCATCTGGTTGTCTTTTATTCAATGGCGATAGGGGAAAAGGTTTGATAAGCCAATGAGTGCAGTGAATCAATACCAGCACAGCACTGGGAAAAAAAACAAAAAAACTTGCTCATTGTTATGATTCATTTGCCAATAGACCACATCTACAACTGAATGTGTTATGCAATATTTAAGGGAAAGAGTTTAACAGTAATGTTATTGTGGTAGTTTTAGGAGTATGATGATTCTTGGTGGAGGTTGGTTGCCTGATGTTGGTGGATCCAGGGGGAGGACTCTGGGTATATGGTTTCCGTAGTGTAGTGGTTATCACGTTCGCCTCACACGCGAAAGGTCCCCGGGTGGAAACACACTTATGTTCCCCACTCCAAAAAAAATTCCTTCTTCTAGCATTGTGACTGCCTATGGCCCCTGGTCTGAGCATTGATTACTTCATCTTATGATGACTGATGGATAGATGATTCACTTACTTAAACAAATGTATTTGTTGTAAGTCGCTTTGGATAAAGGCTTCTGCTAAATGCCATGAATGTAAAAATGTAAATATGGCAAGGGAACCCTAGGGATATCTGCTGTGTGGCGTCTGCTGTGTATGTCGCAGAGCCCCCCTTTGTAGATCCTGTAGAGATGGAGCAGTAACAGGTAGATCAGGTGGGTAAACAGGTAAACAGGTAGACAGGAGGAGAAGGGATGGAGCAGGGTAAACAGGTAGACAGGTAGAGAAGGGATGGAGCAGGGTAAACAGGTAGACAGGAGGAGAAGGGATGGAGCAGGGTAAACAGGTAGACAGGTAGAGAAGGGATGGAGCAGGGTAAACAGGTAGACAGGAGGAGAAGGGATGGAGCAGGGTAAACAGGTAGACAGGAAGAGAAGGGATGGAGCAGGGTAAACAGGTAAACAGGAAGAGAAGGGATGGAGCAGGGTAAACAGGTAGATCAGGAGGAGAAGGGATGGAGCAGGGTAAACAGGTAGACAGGTAGAGAAGGGATGGAGCAGGGTAAACAGGTAAACAGGAGGAGAAGGGATGGAGCAGGGTAAACAGGTAGACAGGTAGAGAAGGGATGGAGCAGGGTAAACAGGTAAACAGGAGGAGAAGGGATGGAGCAGGGTAAACAGGTAAACAGGAGGAGAAGGGATGGAGCAGGGTAAACAGGAAGAGAAGGGATGGAGCAGGGTAAACAGGTAGATCAGGTGGGTAAACAGGTAGACAGGAGGAGAAGGGATGGAGCAGGGTAAACAGGAAGATCAGGAGGAGAAGGGATGGAGCAGGGTAAACAGGTAGAGAAGGGATGGAGCAGGGTAAACAGGTAGACAGGAGGAGAAGGGATGGAGCAGGGTAAACAGGAAGATCAGGAGGAGAAGGGATGGAGCAGGGTAAACAGGTAGAGAAGGGATGGAGCAGGGTAAACAGGTAGATCAGGTGGGTAAACAGGAAGACAGGAGGAGAAGGGATGGAGCAGGGTAAACAGGTAAACAGGAAGAGAAGGGATGGAGCAGGGTAAACAGGTAGACAGGAAGAGAAGGGATGGAGCAGGGTAAACAGGTAGATCAGGTGGGTAAACAGGTAGACAGGAGGAGAAGGGATGGAGCAGGGTAAACAGGAAGACAGGAGGAGAAGGGATGGAGCAGGGTAAACAGGTAGACAGGAGGAGAAGGGATGGAGCAGGGTAAACAGGTAAACAGGAAGAGAAGGGATGGAGCAGGGTAAACAGGAGGAGAAGGGGAAGGTGGTGAGTGTGATCACCAAGAACAGGTAGATCAGGTGCAGTTAGATGCAGTAGTGATTATAAATAATTGACATGGGTAGGAGTTTGAAGTGGGTTGAGGTGTGGTCTGTCTCCTCCCGAACCCCAATTATATCTAACTCCATTGAGGCAAACTTCAATTACCCTGCATGGGACTCAAGTTAGTCAACGGGTTTCAACTAAATTAAAACACTAGATAATTCACAGGTTTGATTCACTGTCATGATGCAGTGAGCTATTTGTTGAGACCCAACGGAAAGCATTCAAGTCTTTGTTTACATTAAGAGGGTGTAACAATGTCCGTTGTACACAGAGAGGCAGACGCAGTGGTGTGGTGAGGGAAAGGTCCCGTTTATTCATAAAGTTTGTTAGTTTCCAGTCTTTCAACACACTCGGCGACTTTCCAGTCGCCCTTTCCTCCCCCCGAACGCCGAGGCACACACATCTTAAACCATCTAGTCAACGAGGCTTCATTTGCAACAGGTGTGCAACGGAGCCTCGCTGACGTAACCCTGGCCACGGTCCTGTAGCTCCCTCTACAGGCCGAACGCTGCATGTCCCCCCACAGAGGGAAAGAAAGAGCCCTGAGATGTGTGTGTCCCAATTCACCATCCCTTCTCCTTGAAGTGTGCACTACCCCACATTGATTAAATAACATAAGATTGATGTAGGAGCCCAATTGTATGCTTTTAAATCCATGTAGGAGAGTAGACAAGAGTACACTTCAGGTAAAAGGGTGGAGTATTGGGCCCATGGGTGACGAGAGCACAGGTGATATTCTAAGACAGAAGCAGACCTTTAGGACTGCAGGTGAGGAGCGAGTGAAGGGAGAATCATTTCATTTGGGTGGAGTATAAATCACAGACAGAGCAGATACATTCTACAACCACGTCTGACTAATGTATTTTCAATATCTATCAACCAGAGCCTATCACCCCCCGAAATCTAATTTACTTTCTGTCCTCCTATAAACATTTTTTGCAATGTAATTGCTTACGGAAGGTGGAGGGATCAAGGATGTTGATGCAAAGCCTTAGGCATTTATTGCCATATCTGAGTTTCTAGTCTACATGATAGGTAATGAAAACAGCTGTCAAAAGTGCCTAGAATTCAAATTAAATCTGTTCTGTTTTTATATTCAGATTCAGTTTGTTTCAAAGACCCTGTAACTGTTTGCTGCAGTGCATGTTACAGATGTATGATTTTTAAAATCTGTACTTAAAAACAAGAACTGGAAGTCACTCACTGCCTTTAATTGGTTGTGCGATTATTCATACTGTAAGTGAAATTAGACAGCGAAAGTAAGCACCTTCGAATCAGAATTCAGAATCAGAATTCAGAATCAGAATTCAGAATCAGAATTCAGAATCAGAATCAGAATGAGAATGAGAATGAGAATGAGAATGAGAATTCTTTTATTTGGCCAAGTATATTTGCACATACAGGAAATTGACATGGTGAGGTTGGTGCATGGACATAAAAAATAATAGCAAAAAAAAATAAAAAATACACGCCAAAAAATTACAAAGTAGCATAATATTAACAAAATAGCAATAACAAATTTACAAATTTACAAAATAGAACAATAAAACAATAAATTAGTCTGCACCTTACTCAATGGGTTAGGGTTATGCAGTCTTCACCAATTATCAAACGAAATATCTGACCCAAATGAAGGATATCTGCACAACGATCCCCCACACCCCACCCCACCAGTTGTCAGCCATGTAAGAATCTTACTTATCCACTAGAGGGCAGAATTGACCCTTTGGTAGACTTTATTCAATATTATTATTTATATCTGCTTTGCAATAGCACTTGTACTAGATGCAGAATCATACTATGAAGTTGAACCCTGTTATCACCTAATTCGAGGGGACCGATACAGTGCAGTTTATACTGAAGCACAGACCACAACATCTCCTCCACCGTCTCACACCAGCCTGCATTCATACTGTAAGAGGCACAGAATATTAAACAGATATTTGATTAACGTATGCTGTTTGATCTTCTGTTGATATAGCTGGATGATAAATGCATAATACAGTGTAAGTGCCTTTGTAATGTGTAATAAAAATCTGCTGTGCAGGTGCACTGGCTTCTTTTGTCACAGTCATTTCATTTTCTGTGATAGTATGAGACAGTTGACCCCTGGGTCAGAGATTCAGGTCAGAGGCCTATCATATCCTGCCTCCCATTAAAATAGCATCTGAATCACATCTCAGTCCACACTACATGAGGCTCAACTTGAGACTATTGAAACTGCTAGATGTGGTAAGCATTAGCAAAACTGATATTATTCTGTAAAAAAAGAAAACTAAAGAAAACTAAAGGGGTTTGTTTACGTGGGTTTTATTGTTATACCTGAAAATGCCAACACAAAATTCCCCAAAAAAGAAAGAACTGGTGCACTGATTTGAGAGTATATATATGTACTTTTTCTTCAAACATTTGTATTGATGTTTTATGGTATTGGTAGTTATCAAAGGCAAGCCTTTCTGGATTTAACAGTCACATGCTTATAATGACAGATAGGCCTATGAATGGGGCTTCAGGGTCATTCCCTCTGAGGCGATAGCTGAAACAGTTAGAGTGTTATGTTTGGCAGGCAATGGCCCTGCTGCTGATAATCCTCTAGTGTTTGTTCATAGGGATGAGCATGAGTGTTTAAACCCACAGCAAACAAACAGTGAGCCTCCCCCAAGCAATCCAGCGAAACACTAACACACCAACATTCACTCACAGGTTAATTGATTTCTGTGTTTTTACCAGGCCAAGAGACCTCCTGAAACAACGCAGATAGTGACGTTTGAGATTATATTTTTAAAATTATTTTAAAATATATATATATATTTTATTTAAATTATTTTAAAAGTCAATTATTTTAAAATGTTGGATACTAAGCCTGGTCTTAGTTTTCATTTTGGCTGGTCCTCGTCTTCGTGCTTTGATTCAGAACCACATCAATATAAGTCTTATTATAATCTGTATCTTTATAATGTGTGAATCTGTCTGAGAAGTGTTCCTAAGTGCAGTTTCACCTTAAAGTACAGTAAAAACAGCGCCTACAAGATCCACTCTGAGTTAAATAGACTTTGAGAAGAGCGATCAGTGATGGATCTGGAGATTTCATGGGATATCTATCCGAGAGTCTATAGCAAGAGTACTAACCTGATCAAAGAATATTAACACCTTCTCTGCAGTGTCTTCCACACAGATGGCCAGTCCTGTACTATACATACAATAGGCCCATACTACATTCACAAACAGTCACAACCTCTCTTTTAGTTGGCGTGACCCAATAAAAATGAGTGATCGAAAAAGCTTCATAGATTGTAGACCCTGAGACCCCTTTAAAACATTGCCGGGCCTGCTCAAAGCTAATCCAGCCCTCCTTTGCTGCTCAGCCTCCTGCAGATACTGGCTCTCACTCACAACAGAATAATGGATGATTCAGGGTGATGAAATAGGAGGTCACTGCAGAGTTCAGCGCCTTGTTTTAAAAAGTCCAAATGCGGCCCATCACGGCACAGGGGGTATTATTTATTCAGATGCTTCAGACAGACCCGAGCCATCACAGAGTGGTGTGAAATACACAGAGAAAATGGACGTTTTGAGGTTATGTTGTTGAGATCATGAATTGAATGACAGTAGATAATAGTCAGCTCAGTCAATGATCATTTACGACTCATATCCACATACCTACAATGCACTCATTACCATAACTGCTGATATTTATTTATGCTATTTATACTGTTCGTTATCTACCCAGAATACCTGTCATATAATGACTTATCATAGGTATACTCTATATCCAATTGTGCATATTACCAATACCCCCCACTGTCTACTGCTAGTTGCTTACACTTTAATTATTGCTATTGACTTAGTATTTGTATTGCACCTTGTATTGCTATTTGTATTTTGACTTCTATGTTATTACTGCACTCTTGAGAGGAAGCTTACAAAGTAAGGATTTTAGTATCCAGTCTACAACCTGTTTAATGTGCATTTTATAAATAAACTTTGACTTGACTTATTACTTATTCTTTGGTTATTACACATGTGTAACCATAGTCAAATGTGTTGGGTGTACAGTGTAACTGGGTGATCAAACTTACTGTATTTCTAAGAACATTTGTGGAAATCATATATTCAGATATTTCCCTCACAGGTTCACAATAGCAATAATGTCTTTTACCACGACAGAGTATTTTATTAATGGCAAGACAATATGACACTGGAGTATATGATATTGTTATAGAGTTCAAAATGAGTTATTGATTACTACACTTGTGCACATTGTGGAATTATCTTCCTCAGCCAGAGGACTGCAGCGAGACAGAGACTTCATTTCAAATAATGGATACAAAAAAGGCAATAACGTCAAGGTCTCCCAGTTTTGGCCGCGGCTGAGACCCCATGAACCGAGCTACGAGGAGGATTTCGGGTGTAACTGACAATGACGAGACCCTCTAAAAAGGAGGGAAAAGCAACAACTCGATGTGAGTTTGAAAGCAAAACTTCAACTTGAGGTTGTGGCACGACATTGCAACTTAAACAGCCAACTTAATTCCAGTCCCAAAGCGTGGCGTAGGCTACACCTAATCCCTGGTACAGTCAATTAGCTTTAATCCCTCAGTGAGAGAGACAGTGACAGTGCTTTCTTGTGGTCGAGGAACCCCTGTAATAACTCTTCATTAGTTGGGATTGGGCTGAGAGAAAATGAAAGGATCTCTCTGTCTGATTCTCCCACAGTCCTTAATAACTTTGCCCATGAATCATGTACAGGATGCCTCACATGGGAGTGAAATAAATACTTGACACTTGTCACCCCAGGCCCAAAGCTTTATCATGGGGTTAGGCAGCAAACTGTGTTCAGTTCCACACACACACACACACACACACACACACACACACACACACACACACACACACACACACACACACACACACACACACACACACACACACACACACACACACACACACACACACACACACACACACACACACCTCCCCACTCAGGATCTCCATTTATATGGAGTCACTGTATGGGGTCGACATGAACTGCAGCTATTTCACTAACGCTATTATTTATAGATGGGCCTATGAAGGAGATCAGCAGCACACCGCGTCGGGTTCACTACATGTATGTTCATATTTTATTCCTGACACTGTTGTTAATGAGCAGAGACAGTGGACCGTGCCAACAGCAATTACCCAGGTCACCAGGGGATATGTCTCTCACAATGGACACTGGGAGCTGTTCAGAGGGCATCTCTTTGTGAGTAAAGATCAGGGGTGGAGGTAGAAATCGGAGGACGGGCTCATTGTAATGCATGGAATGGAATTAGGAATAGCATCATGGAATGGAATGAGGAATGGTATCAAACAACATGCATTACAATAAGCCTGTCGTCCGATTTCTACCTCCACCCCTGATCTTTACTCACAAAGAGATGCCCTCTGAACAGCTCCCAGTGTCCATTGTACCAGCCTCCCTGGGTAGAGACAGACTCTGATGGAGAGAGTGCATAGGTGTTTTGTACTCTACGTGATGTTGTCAGTTCTCAGGGGGAGATGTTTGTATTTTTTTTGCTGTAAGGAAAGTGTTAGATAGATCATTTCATCATATACACAGCTTTCTGCACAGTTTACGGTATTGTATTCATATTTGATGAAATATTTTACGTGTATGAAACTGTATTCTCCAAATAGAATTTGCTGTCAACAGTGCATACATACATGTACGCCAGAGTTGTTTGTGTATGAGATTTGTTTGAGATCTGTTCAGGGTTTACGTATTATCGACTGTGGCCTGTCAACAGCACATATTCACTTTCTGGTCGTCCACGGATACGCAGATATGTTTAGCTGTTCACAGGAAAAATAGCCCCAAGTCTCCGTTGCTGTCCTCTAAATCAAACCTACAGTATTCTGACTCAGAGTCGAGATGTGTACACGCTGTCATTGTGACACATTTCTTATTTTCTATTTCCTTTGTGCTGCTGGTGATCAACCCAGTTTGGACATGCAAGTCTCTGCCAGACTGCATCTCGCTCTGAAAGTCAGAGCCATATTGTCTCCAAAGGCATGAAAGACCTTGTCATGGCAATGCACATCAACCGCAGCAGCATAACAAAGCTGGCATCTGATCTGCTACTAAATACAACTAGAAAAGGAGAGTTATATTAACTTTATGTGCTTGTGACAGCAAACTACAGTATAGTGTAATCTCCTTGGTAGCAGTACTGTAGCTGTAAAATCAATATTAAGATTAATTCAATTACATCCCCTAGTAATAATCCAAAGATTCTGTCAGGTAATCAATACCAATCTACAAATGCAAGAGAGGAGATTATTACTGACAAAATGCTAAATAACCAGACTAGTTGAAGGTTTGGGTAGTAACTGTGACTGTAACTCACCTGGTGGGGGAGTGAACGCTACTCTCTAGTCTGAACACAGCCCTTTATTCCCTGAGTTGAACACCTCTCCTTTGATCCTGTCAGCTCAGAGCTGGCTCTCACAGAATAGGTCACGAGAGAGTAGCTTTGGGCCCGGCTTCTCCACAGTAAAGGAACCGTGACCTCAAAGACAGAGGCCAGAAATTGCTGCTCAAACTGCAGGTCTTCGGGGAGGGGTGAGGAACTGCCTATCAACTGCCTCTCAGGCCAGGGCTGGTATGCACAGTCAGGTTAAAGAGCAAAGGTATTAAAACTGAGTGAGAGAGAGAGAGAGAGAGAGAGAGAGAGAGAGAGAGAGAGAGAGAGAGAGAGAGAGAGAGAGAGGGGAAGAGAGAGAGAGAGAGAGAGAGAGAGAGAGAGAGAAGAGAGTGAGTGAGAGATAGACACAGTAAATCGATGGAGAGAGAGAAGTGATATGAGAGTGTAATGCAATATTTGCTGCACATATATACGTAAAATCAGGTTTTCACTGAAAATAATATAGTGCTATTTGTAGTCTTTGATGGACCATAGAGGCGGATGCTGCAACAAGCAGACCCTGGTTTCACCACATCTTCTTCAGGCCAGGGGAATTGCTGTGTATGTCCTGTGATTGAAGGAAGCAGCTACAGAAGATTGATTGACATGAACATCAAACAACGTCAATATCAGGGCCAGTGTAGCCAGAGCCCCCCAGGCACAATGGTATTTAGAAAGTAGCTTGAGAAATAAATTTGCTACTGAGAGAGTTCCAATACCCCTGTTTATTGAACTCATGAAACCACCGGGAATGTACCAGCATTCTGCCACTTTCTCAACGATGTCTTGGCATTTTTTGTGTGTGAACAATTCACTTCGTGAGATAAATGAGGGCCTCAATTTTCACAGCAAATGTGTCACGACTGTGTCTCCTCCAATCACGACCGGACACTTTCTCTGTCCCTGTTTACTGGCTCCAGGGCGTGTGATCTCACGTACCTCATTACAGTTGGTAATCCAGATGCTAACAGAGACGTGACATCAGAACAAACCTACTCTGGAAATTAATTCTGGCCACACTCCCCCCCCCCCCCCCCCCACACACACACACACGCCCCCCTCCGGTCTGTGGGAATTAGCTGTAAACAAACATGAAGGAGCAACAGAGAAGGAGGCAGGTATCAGCTGGGAGGAAAGAGATAGGCCATCAGAGCCTCTACGACATATTGACAGCAACACTGGTGGAGACTTCATTCAAGTGCAGTCTCCTGGGAGACATCTTGACAGCCATCACCAGACTGGACCGACTCATTACTAGACACATAGAACTTACTAACGGCACAGGATGGACATGGCGGCTCCTTTAAAGGCTAGGATCAAATCCGGACCGTTGAAGTGAATGTATCAAGTGTTGCTTTTTACGAAAGAGAAATCAGCAACTGTTGAATACTGTGATGTATTCAGCACTCTGAACAGACTAAAGGAAATGATCAGATAGTGGGTTCGGAAGGGTAATTGAGCGTTCTTAATCCTCCATCGCAGATCGTGAATATAGATAAGGAGATACATTAGATTACACTTGAATACTGTACTATCATTGTGAAATCACTGAGGAATTTGCCTGCAGGTAGCATAACAAATGTGCAGAGAGAAACGTATTAAATAGATACAAGATACACATCCGGTGGGGTCGGAACGTTGCCGATGTCTATTGACATCATAAATTCCCCAATTTTGTCAGGAAATGTACTTAATTGGGATGCTGCCAGCTCCTCCTCTCACCATAGCGACTAAATCCAGACATCTCGTCTTCTCTCATTGGTTTAATTGCTTCTCCAGCTTTGTATCGGAGCTGCCACTGGTCCCTTGGTTTCCATAGTAATGTGGTATGACTTTCCCAGCTTGAAAATGAACACCACATGTCTCAGTCTATTAAAACGTACCGTTACTCATGGATCCTGAGGTGGCCCTGTATCGCCCATGCTGTGAGTATTTGGTAAGTAAACAAATGGAGGCATGTAACCTGCCCTCTGTTTTCATAATTTCAAGAACGGAAATATTTTTTTCACCGAAAGGAATTGAAGTGATTTTTGTGAAAGTATGGTTAAAAATAATCATTGTATACTGTAGCCTTTTGTCGAAGTCCTTGCGACTAATGTCATTTTTATAAGAACCTTGTCACATGTGTCCTTCATCAAGCCTAAGTGATACCGGCAGCAGATGTAATCAACACGAACAGAACGGTTCACTAATTGTGTTGGATACCTTGATGATTACTAATGAAAGAAATATGGAGAACAATGTTTCACAGCTTCCTGCCCCCCTCCGTTGAAGACCCGGTAGCACGGCTCCATTCATTTTACTCACAGCTGCTACAAGAGACAACTAGCACCGGTCACCCCACCGTTTACCAGACTTGTACATCGAGACAGAGGTTGTATCTGTTTTTGACAGACAGTGTGGCAAATACGATAAGCACTGTGATGCATCTGTGAGCCAGATGATATGAGTGGAATAAAGAAATAGATTATTTGCAGGCAGAGAAACATCAAAACCACTGCTAATGAGAGAGCAGAGGAAAAAACAAATGTCATTTTTCAACGTGATACGTTAAACATCTATATTTCAACATCAAAAAGACTCTGATGCCTCAGAACTGAATCCCTGAAGCGATTTTTTTTTCATCTGGTACAACAGTGGAACTGCAAACCTCATTTCATTCATGTGTCATTACCTCATGAAACTGTGTGTGTGATTTTATCCTGTACTTCTGTCACTGATAATATGACTATCTACTGTATTAGTGTACCTACTGACTTTAGCCAGGGCTACCGAGCAGAGCAATGTATTTAGGAGTTGGGGATGGATGATAGTCTGGAGGCTCCCATAAACGCCAGCCTGTGTGTGTGTGTGTAGCAGCCTACTTACTCTCTGTCTTCCCACACCTGAGGTCTTCTTCTGTGTGAGAGACTGCAGACCCTAATGGTGCCCAGTGTGAGGCAATGCTTAATGCATGAGAGAACTGTACTTATAAGACTAATGGCTGCCTCAATGTGCCAGAGTGGAGGAGCGAGAGAGAGAGGAGGGAGGGTGAGAGAGAGAGAGAGAGAGAGACAGAGACAGAGACAGACAGACAGACAGAGAGGGAAAGAGAGAGAAGAGAGTGAGTGGGAGATAGACACAGTAGATAGATGGAGAGAGAGAGAAGTGATATGTTGATGTCAGTCCGCAGAAGTCTCGTGGGTCTGCCCACATCCAAAGGTTCCCATGAGCCTTAGGGGAAGAGCAGGCGCAGGCGCAGGCGCCCTGGTCGTGCTCACATCTCCACTGTGCCACAAAGGTAGCAGATAATAAGGAGTGGGTGTCTGACAGATGACCCGCATTAGAGGGAGTCACAGCCAGCCAGACAGCCAGCCAGGAAGAGTGAGAGAGAGAGAGAGAGAAAATGGAGAATATATTCATGAGTCACACACTAAATGACTTTAACAAACCCTTTTTACGTGCCGGCATCAATCAAGTGTTAATGAACAGCGGAAAGGGCACAAATGCAAATGTGTGGAGGAGAGAGGGAGAGAGAGGGAGAGAGAGGGAGGGAGGGAGGGAGGGAGGAGACCCTCACGTTGTGGAGGATGAGTGAGAGTGGTTGCGGAGGCCCCGAGGCCCCTCTGGCGATCACCGACATCATCGCGACGGCTTTGCAGTGGCACGCCACTCGAACTTCATTATTGTGAGAGCCTTGCAGCAAAATGCTGCTGTATCAGATTTTTCTTTTAATTTTTTTTTTTTCTTTAACCTTTATTTCACCAGGGGGACCCATTGAGACCAAAGTCTCATTTTCAATAGTGCCCTGGTTACAAAGAAGTTTTTAAACAATACAAAAACATCATACATCAATACAAATTCAATACAAAAACATCACACGTTCACACATTAAAACTGATAAACATTATGGCAACATCCTTTAAAAACATGCACAGGCCTCCACCTCGACTTCACTTCATCATATTTTTGAACTTGCCCAAAGAGACTAAGGCATCCAACTTGATGGCCTCGTTATACTCAGTCCCTGCTCTCGGGGCACAATAACTAAGTGCAGAGATCTTTCCCCCTTATACTGAACGGGCTGTAAGGAGCACAGGCTTGGCTGGTTGATGTGCTGATGTGATGTGCTGATGTGATGTTTTGATGTGATGTTATAAAATCAGGACATTTTATAGCACAAGTGTTTCTGAAAGGGCGGGTTGAGATCAACAAGTGGACTGGGCCTCTGGCTCATTTTGGGTCATGGGTTGTTTTGTTTATTTTGGTGGGTCACGAGGACATCCATTGAGCTCTAGGGTGGATCACAACAGTAAAACAACGGTTTGGAACTAGTGTTATAATGTCATTCAATGAGTAGGTAGTCAAGCCTTTCATTCAAAAGCAACTAACCTCTGTTTCTGTTGGATATCATAGTAGCCAGTATATGCACACAGCTGATCACACCATAACGTGGTTTAACTGTTCTTTGTAAACCTTCCACCCTAACCCAGACCATTCTATCTTTACATTGATTTCCCTCCTATTCTTTCTCCTGCCGGGCAATTTGCTGCAAACTGGGTGTGAATGTCTTGCGAGACGTTGTGTCCCTCTCCGTCTCTCTCTCGCCTCCCTACTCTCCCCTGCTTTCCTGGTATTGACAGCTAACGACATGCAATGCATTAGCTGCTCCGCATGGCATCAGGGAAACACGTGAAGTCAATACAGAGCATGCTAAGCACACGTAATGCTGAGAGGTGATGATCACTTAGAGGGGCAGCTTGAGGAAGCACTCCCAGACTGGTATGCATGAAAAAGAAAACTCCTCCGAGCTGATTTGTGTGGGTTGTTGATTCTTGATTGTATTATGTTCCAAAAATCTAGAGCAATGTTGTTGTTGTTGTTGTTGTTGTTGTTGTTGTTGTTCAGTTTTTTCATCACAGCTGACTCATGGTGCTGTATCTAAAAATGAACACAAAGACACATTCTTCAGTTAATTGAAATGCAAGGGGTGGAGATTTAAAAGCCCATATTAAACATTAATGCCATGATTAGCCTCTTTTCAAACGTAAAATGAGAACATTGCATTAAATAGAACATGAGTTATTTTACATGAGTCCTATTACTGGATACTCTTACTGTTGTTTTAATCTGGATGTTAGCATCTTACCCTGTTTCAATCTACATATAATGTACTCTATGCACAGATGAATAACTTGATCTTATTACGTAAGTACTTTGTGGTGGTTTGCTTGGATTATTAATGTATATGTTAAGAGGGTGTCTAATGATGTATTTATTTATTTATATGAAAAAATAAATAAAAAAAATGGCTTTATGAATGTGTCGGGCACATATTCTTACGGTACCTTTAGAATGACGAGCGACTGAACCTGCGCTAGGCAACGTACCATGGCAACCAAAAACAATCGTCTTGAAAGTATGACATCTTCTCTCATAACCTTTGACCTTTTGACATACGAGTCATGGCAAGAGACGAGCATCGAACTCATCACCCAATGCGTGACGCTGAGTACTGCACCACAGGGCTGAATACTGCACCACAGGGCTGAATACTGTACCACAGGGCTGAATACTGCACCACAGGGCTGAGTACTGCACCACAGGGCTGAATACTGCACCACAGGGCTGAGTACTGCACCACAGGGCTGAATACTGTACCACAGGGCTGAATACTGCACCACAGGGCTGAATACTGCACCACAGGGCTGAATACTGTACCACAGGGCTGAATACTGCACCACAGGGCTGAATACTGCACCACAGGGCTGAGTACTGCACCACAGGGCTGAATACTGCACCACAGGGCTGAATACTGTACCACAGGGCTGAGTACTGCACCACAGGGCTGAATACTGCACCACAGGGCTGAATACTGTACCACAGGGCTGAATACTGCACCACAGGGCTGAATACTGCACCACAGGGCTGAATACTGTACCACTGGGGTGAGTACTGTACCACAGGGCTGAATACAGTATTCTGAATACTGCACCACAGGGCTGAATACTGCACCACAGGGCTGAGTACTGCACCACAGGGCTGAATACTCTACCACAGGGCTGAATACTGTACCACAGGGCTGAATACTGCACCACAGGGCTGAATACTGTACCACAGGGCTGAATACTGTACCACAGGGCTGAATACTGTACCACAGGGCTCACCACTGATAGGAGGGGTGATGAATACTGTACCACAGGGCTGAATACTGTACCACAGGGCTCACCACTGATAGGAGGGGTGATGAATACTGTACCACAGGGCTGAATACTGTACCACAGGGCTCACCACTGATAGGAGGGGTGATGACGAAACCGCCCCCAAAATACAGACATCTGGGAGACGAAGGAAAAGGTTACCTCTCTGATCTGAAAATGTAATCATCATAAAGCCAATGAGCCACACAAGGTACATAGCTCTCTGGCTGTGGGGCTGAAATGATATGTGTTGCCGGCATTTAGAACAGGTGTTGTTTATAAACACTTGAAAATTGTAGAGCTCCGAAATTGCTGTGACTCTTGTTGCGGAGAGAGAGAGGGGGAGGGAAAGTGCTCTTATCCTCCCGACGCTGAGTGATCTAACCGCGCCTTTCAGATCGGCCCTTTGAAACAAATGGAAGACAGTATAAGACGTGTGCTGAATCACACTGTAATTAACCAGCAGTGATTAAGAGAGGCCGTCCTAGTCTGAGATGGCCTCCTGTGGCGCATCCATTAGAGACACTTGCTGCTCTCTAAAGGCTTTTTGCATTCTGCTTTATTATTTATGTTTATATTAAGGCCCATTGAGAATCATGAGAATAAATGAGTCAGTGTGTTTTCATGATGCAATCGAAACTCCTCAGTTCGACAGTTCAATGAAACCTCTAAGTTAACTGTGACTTGTGGGGAAAAAAAAAGATTCCTCACAAATCGCCAATGAAGGCCACATGGATCATATTGGCATGCAACGTTTGCGTTAATATTTTAGAAACGAACGTACAATAGTAAAATTGCTGCGATATATATATTATATATAATCTCTCTCCCTTGAGCGTCACAGACTGATTCAAGTTGAACAACCTTTCTATTTTTATTTCCCATGATGTGAGAAAAAACAGCTCTTTTTATTTTTGGCCCATGAGGGAAAGGAAACAGACACTCCTATGGAAACACCTCAAATGTTCATCCAAACAGAACAAATCCTTCAGGATTTTTAAAAAACTGATTTCATCTCTGAAAGTTGTGTGATGTTTTGATGCATGGTATCCCAAGTGGGAAGCAAAAAATGCACGCACGCTCGCACGCACGCTCGCACGCACACACGCACACACACCCACCGATTTTCAAAGCTGCTTGGTAGGAGTTGATGGGTTCCTGACAGGTGATATGCAGCACGTTGTGTTGGTATCTTGAGAGAACCCCCTGACTCCGCTGTGCAGTGCCTTTAATCAGAGATTACTGCCAGGCTGAGGGGTCCCCTGTGTGTACCACAGCCCTATCACAGCTTACACACACACACACACACACACACACACACACACACACACACACACACAAATGGATGGGTAGAAGGCGCTTAGGAGAGGAGGCCACCCGCATGGAAGATGAGCCTCAGCCCCGACACCAAATTAATACTTCTTAATTTCACACACACACACACACACACACACACACACACACACACACACACACACACACACACACACACACACACACACAAGGAAAAGGTATTGGCATGGTAGCACTGTGTGCACTGCAGGTGACTGGGGGAAGATAACCGCCTCTTTCAGAAGGTTTCAGCCTCTCCGGGAGCTCCTTGAAATACCTCACAAATCAGCAATTGATCAGCAAAACCACCAGGTGCTAAAGACTAATCTCACAGCACCAAATTCTCATAGACCTACACTCACTGAACACTTTATTAGGAACACTGTACTAATACCGGGTAGGGCCTCAAAACGGGCCCAAAGTGTGCCAAAAAAACATTCTCCACACCATTACATCACCTCCACCATGAGAAGGTGTACAGGTGTTCCTAATAAAGTGTTCAGTGAGTGTATGTGTAACACACAATTTCTTGTTAATTTTGTTTTGGGGGGGGGGGGGAATACATGTTTGGCAAAATACATTTAAAGCCAGCACTGAGCTTAATTATGGTTATAACGTCCCTTTTTTAAACCTAGGGTCATTTGCTTTTTGCTTATCTATGTTTTTAGCAATGGTGTCTGAAAAAAGAACTGCCAACATTTAATCACTTGAGAAATCCAGAATTATGGTTATCATGTTGACTTTCCAGGCTAGTAAATCCTTCTCTCTTCTGACCAATAGATGCACTCCATTGTAAACATGCAGGTTACGTATCCAAGGGTGAGTCATTACAAAATCAGTATTTGTCCAGCACACATACAGGTGTATATGTCTAATGCATTATTAATGCCCTCTATTTCATCCCGTTTCTTGATTGGCCTTACCCAAACAAAGGAGTACGGAGGCAGAATAGTAAAAGCATTACTCAATCCCAAATGTTGGCCCTTTCATGGAATGACCTCGGGTACGTAATCCTTATCCAGCTGAAATCCAATGTCCCCGCGGAGGTTAGTGACCATGAAAGAGCCCTTGAATCAGACCCTGACCTGCCGGGTCCACAGCTCAACGATCACACGTCCCTGGGATGTGTGAGTTGAATCGCGATAAGGCCCAGTCGCATTGCATCCCGGTTCTACAGCCTGCCAGCCAGCCAGCCAGCCAGCCAGCCAGCCAGCCAGCCAGTCTGCCAGCCAGCCAGCCGCCGCCGTCATCTCCCAGATAAGTGGGAGTCCATTTGAAAATAACTGCCTCCACTCCTATTATCTCCATAGTAATTTAGAGGCGGCCTCCTCCACTACCGCTCTGTCAGAGGGTTGCCAGTGAAAGCAGTCCCCGAGAGAAACTCAACAGATAAAGCATTGGCATGGATACAGGTGCCCCCCGACTGGAGCACAAAGTAGCGGAGCGTGGAGGGTCAACTGCTTTGCTCCCCCCCTGCCTCCTGGACTTGCCAGAGCTCAAAGCCGCATTGTAGCAACTCATAGCAGCTCTGAATAGGGGATTTACTGTGAATGTGTTGCTGCTCACTGGTGGGTTTTCTCAGTCATTTCTAAAGGCTGAAGTGGGATAAAACAATAAATAAAAAAAGAAAAAAAAGAAGCTTGCATACAGTACTGCTATGCACCGCATCCATTTGGCAGAGCTGGGAAATCCAAAGCCTTAACAGATTTCCAGATGTTCCCAGTAATCAGGCTATAATGGGACAGGAATTACACATAATGCATTTGGATAGATTCTGAGGAAAATGGAGGATATAGAAAGTCTCGAGCTATGGTCCATTCATTCCTTTCAGGCTAGACAGAATAAATATCTTTAATTGTGGACGTACGTTTTCTTGTGTATATACGGGACAAATTCAGTGCTCAACTACTTGTTTTGTGCTCAACATGGCAATTACATCGAGGTATTATTCAACAGTTTACAATAGGCTCTTGATTGAGAATCAAGGGAAAACAGTTACCAATTGTAAACGTTTGATTTTAATTCCTCAGGCGGCAACACTTCATCCACACACCGTAGAGGACAACATGATCTTTTTCTCCAATATGTGTTAGACTAGGATTTTGGCCTCAGTGATCGGGTCATGGAAATATGAATGGATAGAGTTTCTTCAAGGGCAGTTATTTTTGTGAGGAGCTCAGCTTTGAAGCAAAGTTTAATAAAGCGATGCCCTGAGGCTTATGCTTGTTCATTAAAGGTAAGGGATATCAATTTTTAATATTTAACAGACCTCTGTCAGTTGGTTCTTTTGATGCAGATTTGATATTCTACAGCAAATGCATTCCACCACTCTGATCTTCGTCAGTGGAAGGTACGGTTGGGGTTAAGTTGATTACCCATAGGCCCAGGAGATCAGATCTGGCACTCACCCTCATTAGCTTTAACCCCTGAATACCTTCAAAGCATACTGCAGAATGATCAACAACGCTGTGCGTTTCCTTTGCACTGACATATAATCAAGGCATAACCATTTGAAAGGCCTTGTCTAAATGTTTTTACATCTACAATAGTTGTTGAAGAATTACAAATATTATTGTTCTGTAATAGCAAAAATGAACGGAAAAAAAACGTTCTTCAATTGAATAGCCAAGGCGAAGGAACGTATGATAGATAGAGATAGGCTCTACACGTACACCGACAGACAGCGCTTCCGAGGGATATTCTTTTGTGTCCAACATTCTTACAGGAAAGAGGAGCATAACTCTGGATACAGTGTGGAAACTGCAAGGTTACATAGAGGTTCACTTTGAAAATGTTCTCTCAGAGGTAATTTGAAAAGCTCCTCCTGTAACTAATCCATGAAATAAGAAATATCCAGACAATCTCCTACCTGAAAGGTGTCTCTGTGTGTGTGTGTGTGTGTGTGTGTGTGTGTGAGTGTGTGTGTGAGAGAGAGAGAGAGAGAGAGAGAGAGAGAGAGAGAGAGAGAGAGAGAGAGAGAGAGAGAGAGAGAGAGAGAGAGAGAGAGAGAGAGAGAGAGAGAAAGAGAGAGAGGAGACTCAAGTTATTCACATGGTGTGGTGCATTAGCTCAATGTTCAGCATGCCGGGGGCATAACCGCAAACACGTGGATTTGTTTGCTGCTGATATGACACTTGCACATGTTTCCCAGTTCATCCAGTACCAAGCTTGATAATGTAACATTCACTGATATTCACCTGCAAATCACCACTCATATCCACCACTTTATGACATTGTAAATCTTTATAGATGCTTCCTGTTCTTCAAACAAATGAGGTAAAAAACTTGACAATATTCTGCTGCACACCCTGGTGGTGCAACGTCCTTGAAGTATCTGGTGGACAGACTTTTGAGTGGCATCTGTTGGCTCTCTACAGACAACTCGCTGTATTCTCTGGGCAGTAATTCGGGAAATAAATGCAGCTCATTCATCTCACGCAATGGAGTTTTCTGAAGTTCAAGGGGTGCCTGTAATTATCCCTGCTTTGCAGAGAATTCTAATTCGTGGCGATGCCGTCAGCTCGTTCCCGAAATGAGCAAAAATAAGGATCCAACGCATCCGATGTACATCTGTACATCTCCAGAGAGCACTACGCAGCTGTTAACGACTAATGAAGGGCACATGGGGGATTTCAAACTGAAGGTCGATCGACTTAAAAAAAATTAATAATAATTGAAACAAAAACCATGACAAAAGGACTGAAAAGTAAAATGGGCAATTGTTATTTTAACTTGCAATTCGCCGGATATAATAAGCGTAGAATTATTGATTTAATTAAGATAAAGCGAAATTATGTGCTCCCTCTGAAAGACAGAAGGCAATATAAGACACGTTTTTAGCAAATAACCTTACCAGATAGTTATGCTCTCTATCCACATGAGATGGATGACATTTGTAGAACTGGCTCAAATCTGCACCTATATGATAACATACTTTACTCAGTATTCAATTGATTCAATTCAACATTTTGTTCAATTCCCAATACAGTAACAAGCATACTAATTGAGGAAAGCAACTAGGGCCTACGGCTTGCCATAACCTACTGTGAGAAGCTAATGTGTCTGTCATGGCTCCCAGTCACTCTGATAGAGCTCCAGAGTTCCTCTTTGGAGATGGGAGAAGATTCCAGAAGGACAACCATCTCTGCAGCACTCCACCAATCAGGCCTTTATGGTAGAGTGGCCAGACAGAAGCCACTCCTGAGTAAAAAGCACATGACAGCCCGCTTGGGGTTTGCCAAAAGGCACCTAAACGACTCTCAGACCATGAGAAACAAGATTCTCTGGTCTGACGAAACCAAGATTGAACTCTTTGGCCTGAATGCCAAGCCTCACGTCTGGAGGAAACCAGGCACCGCTCATCACCTGGCCAATATCATCCCTACGGTGAAGCATGGTGGGGGCAGCATCATGCTGTGGGGATGTTTTTCAGCGGCAGAGACTGGGAGACTAGTCAGGATCGAGGGAAAGATGAACGGAGCAAAGTATAGAGAGATCCTTGGTGAAAACCTGCTCCAGAGTGCTCAGGACCTCAGACTGGGGCGAGGGTTCACCTTCCAACAGGACAACGACCCTAAGCACACAGCCAAGACATCGCAGGAGTGGCTTCGGGACAAGTCTCTGAATGTCCTTGAGTGGCCCAGCCAGAGCCCGGACTTGAACCCAATCGAACATCTCTGGAGAGACCTGAAAATAGCTGTGCAGCGATGCTCCCCATCCAACCTGACAGAGCGTGAGAGGATCTGCAGAGAAGAATGGGAGAAACTCCCAAAATACAGGTGTGCCAAGCTTGTAGCATCATACCCAAGAAGACTTGAGGCTGTAATCACTGCCAAAGGTGCTTCAACAAAGTACAGAGTAAAGGGTCTGAATACTTATGTAAATGTGATATTTACATTTTTTATTTTAATAAATTAGCAACAAAAAACCTGTTTTCGCTTTGTCATTATTGGGTATTGTGTGTAGATTGATCAGGATTTTTTTTTATTTAATCCATTTTAGAATAAGGCTGTAACATAACAAAATGCGGAAAAAGTGACGGGGTCTAAATACTTTCCGAATGCACTGTACACTGATCAGCTCACAGCTCTGAAGTGTCTTTAACAGTGTGAATCACAAACCTGATCACACCAATTTAATGGCTGTAAACAGCAGTTCTTCGCCTTGAAAACTCAGAGCGAATAAAGTCATTCAGAGAACGGCCTATTACATGATTTCCACAGAACTAGTCCAGAGATTCTGTCATTGCTTTAGACAAAATAATAGAAATGGATTGGCAGTGAAACATATATACCCCTGTAACATTTATTAAACAATGTTTAAGGTCAAGCATGTAACATTCAATCTTTCTAAAAGCTTGCCAATGACTATGTTTAATCAGTAGCAATCATGGAATGAGATCCCTTGAAAGAAATATTTCATTTACGAATGCTGTTTTGGTCTGGAAAATGCAGTTTGCTTATAAACATGTTGTTACTGCCAAGGGTGTGACAGGGGAGTGGACCCGATTTTCGCCTTTCTGTCTCTAGTGGCTGCCTCTTTGAATAGTGCACGCATGCAGAAACACAGCAGCTAATCGCTGCAGTCTGACACTGCAAGTCCATTTCAGTGGGTTATATTATTATTAGGGAGGATGTTGTTGTTTGGAACTTCGTCGCGATGGCCAGAGGTGGCAGATTTCAAAAGACAAACTTACCTCCTGCTCTTTTAAACTCCCTCACAATGTACACCTACAATGTTCAGAGATACACAGACCTCAATCTGTTGTAATGTATTGTCTCCCACAGTCATCTCCTCCACTCCTACACCACTGATGTTTGTCTTTGTCCATCAGGGGAGTCTGGCTCAAACTACCATCTTAATGACGTGCCACCAGCATTATCATTATGAGCCTCTCCTCAGGACCTAATAAGATCAGATTGTAGCGGAGGGTGGTGGGGGGTGGGGGGCGATCATTTGCTTACAACACAGCAACAACAACGGCTACACACAAGCAAAACATAACAGCTAAATAAACAGTATTCTCCAGTGTCTCCATCTCCAGTGTCAATATGGTGTATTCATATTCATATGGGGTGCGATCCTAACTAACTAGTGAATTAGTCTTGCTCAGCAGGAAGACTGTGAGATAAAAGAAACTAGATTAGGACCTGACATGTACTGAGATGTACTGAGTACCAGACAGCTCTGATACCAGTCTGATCCCTGACTGTGGAATGCTGACGCTGGTTCTGCAGTAGCTTCCTCCACATCGCACCTTTATGCCAGGTTCAGTGTATCAGAGAAGAGCTGTTAGAGAGGCTACGGGATATGGATACGATATCACAACTATTTCTGTTTAAAACCTCTCGTTTTGGGGGCGCGTACCACGTAATCGCAAGGTTCCTGGTTCGATTCCGACCCTCGGCCTATCTTGCGTGTCATCCCTCCTCTCTCTCCCATCCTTCCTGTCAATCTCTGCTGTCTCTATCCCAATAAAGTGGAAATGCCCTAAAAAACATATATATATAAAAAATCAAAAAAAATCTCTCGTTTTGGTCAATGGTCAATATAGAATCTGTGAATTGAATCACTGTCTTACCTCATTCAGCCACGGAATCCCTAGTTTATCCGCGCCAACTTTTGAAGCAGCAGTACTGTAGGCTGAAATTATACAAATTATCCTGTGGCATCACTTTAAAAGGAGAGCAGTATCAATATGGTGGAATAGATGTTGATGAGTAAGGCATGAGCCGTCTTGCTGTAGTGATTGATTGTGCTGGATAGGTCTCCACCTCGCCAGGTCACATGGTTAGCAAAAACTCTTGGCCCTAGTCAAGAGGGAAAGGAGCCAAGGGGGTTATATTTTACTTTCAGGAAAGACATGTTGTATTCCCAATCAAAATGGGTCCTCGACATCATGGTGTTAGGCAAGGCTCACACTCTGTTGGGGAAGAGAAGTGTTTTGGGGATTTTCCAAAGGACTCAACCATGATGTTTTCTCAATAGATGCACTCTCATTCTGTTCATTTCCTGGAGCTTACTTTCTTTTCAAAAAGCTTCTGACTCATTCCCCCCCCTGTATTGTTTTGGTTATTTTCATGTAGGACTGTATACTTCAATGTAGCTGTAAGTTCTTTCATCCCTGGAGGGAAAAAATAACAGACTAATTAGAATCACAGATAAACCACAAATAGCGGAGAAGGGAAATAAAGTGCCTGCAGAAAGACATTTAATTACCTCAAAATGAGCACAAAAAACCCAAAACAAAACAACAACCCTAATCCTTGAAAATAATGACACAATGACTAGATTGAAAGAACTGCATGATACGGTTTTGAGGCAGTAAAACTTATCCAATTATGTTTTGCTAAATGCTTTGAAAGTCTGATTTGATAAAGTGAAGTGAGTGATTCATGCTACCGACTCTCTGTGTCAGTCACTGTGTCTCCCAATCGTCAGGCCCTAAAAGAATGTGCTAGTGCTGGAAAATAACAAATATATGCAACAGCTAGAGGCCCCTGAGGGCCAGATTGGGAAATGATAAAATACACTAAAGAGGATGGTTTGAGATACAGCCTACTTCTGCACTGTGCATTTTTGAGGCACTCAAACTTTGAAATACTACAATTGAGACATTGTATCTCTTATTGTGGGTTGTGGTGCCCCTTAGAACAATGTGTACATTTGTCTCCTTTTGATGTACAGTTTCAGTGATGCCTGTGTCACAGTGATGCATGATCACAGGACAAACATGATCCAGTTCTGGAAAATATCATGCTTCTTCTAGAAAATGGTCATTAAACTCATCATTCTTTTCTTATTGTTGTCCTTGAGACAGCTGAAGCATGTGATGTTTCCTATTTATAATAGATGAGTCAGAGCAGCACCACTCACTTATGCTGATTCAGGATTTACTGTCAGAAAAAGGATGTGAACCGTAAAGGTATTCTGCCATGCAAATCCAACCCACACGAACTGCACATTTTATCAAACATTAGTTTTCCGAACAATAAATACGGTCACTGCACATTTTAGGAAATATTAATTAGCGCCATTTTCTGAGCAATAAATACATGCTTTATCACACCAACCAAGTAGGGAAGAACCATGATGAAAGGAACACGGGATGAAAGTGACATGCCCATTTTTTCAATTTACACGAAGTGTAACTAGATGTGCACATGTCTGATGCTGAAGACAACCTCCCTGCAGCGTATCAGCATGCTGCGACAACGTTTGAAAGAGTTGTCAGCAAAAAAGATTCAGATTCAGATTCAGATTCAGAAGACGTTATTTATAGGCTGTGAAATTGAGCTGGGGAGTGGGAATCTGAGTCAGTGCGCACAACTTTGATACCAGATTGCATAATTGGGCTTAAAGAGCAGGTAGGCTTAAAGAGCAGGTAGGCTTAAAGAGCAGGTAGGCTTAACGAGCAGGTAGGCTTAAAGAGCAGGTAGGCTTAAACAGCAGGTAGGCTTAAAGAGCAGGTAGGCTTAAAGAGCAGGTAGGCTTAAACAGCAGGTAGGCTTAACGAGCAGGTAGGCTTAAACAGCAGGTAGGCTTAAACAGCAGGTAGGCTTAAACAGCAGGTAGGCTTTAAGAGCAGGTAGGCTTAAACAGCAGGTAGGCTTAAACAGCAGGTAGGCTTAAACAGCAGGTAGGCTTAAACAGCAGGTAGGCTTAACGAGCAGGTAGGCTTTAAGAGCAGGTAGGCTTAAACAGCAGGTAGGCTTAAACAGCACACTCTTGCTGAAGATTTGTTGAAAACGATGTAGAAACGATGTAGAACACATGGTGGAGAGGTCTGAGGTCCCACCATCCCTGCAGATCCTCACTGAAACAACCCATTCATACAACAGATACTGGGCTTTTGCTTTGGTATTTCACTGTGAGATGTAATAGGTTATGCCGAGGAAGAGTGCAGTTTAAGGTCAAAGGTCATGTCAGAGGTCAAAGTTATATACACATTAAGAATCAACCACAAGTAAGACTATAAGTCACCACGTCTCAACGATCTGCCTGTAACTCATTTGGCAGGACAATTGAAAAACTTTGCAGGCGTCTTTTTTCTCAGTTTCTCACCATCTGTGCAGTGACTGTAGTTTGGCTTTAAAGGGCAGTGTTGTACAGTCTTCCTTATGATGTGAATACTGTGCATGAAATAAATCCTAACCTTCATAACTACATGTTGGTATAAAGGAGTCGAGGGGTTTTGTGATTACACAAAGGGTATAACTATCCTTATCCTCGCAATCCTAGCAATTACTAAATGGCTGTTATTACAGAGTAATTACAATGTTACTATACAGGTATAAAAGCAACTTAGTGTTACCAGCTTACTGTATCCAGCAAAGCTGTTCTGGCCATTGTTTCTGCTAACATTCACACATGCAAATGCATGGGAGTGACTGGTTAGAGGGCAAGTGACTTTCATTATGACATTTCTGGAGAGCATTTTAAATATGTACATAATTTACAACATACTTGAACACATTGAAAATTCATTAAAGCTGAGACTTTTGGAATTGCAATTGATTTCACTTGAAAATATGCTTCTGACAAATATCAATGAGAGTGTAAATTGGTGTGACTGTCAATTACATTTCACAGCATGCATAATGAAATCATATGACAAATTATATATGTGGTTATGGATAGATTGCGCATTCCGCATTCATATGTAGTTCAGATGCCACATGCTTAAAACCTAAGTGTGTTTCGCATGTAACGCAGATGACGTACTGGTAGCTCATCATGAGGTTTCTACTATGCACAAAGGCATCTGAAATTGAGGAGTGCTTTAAATTTATAGATTCTGTTTTTTTGCAAGTTCTTTTTTTTTGGGGGGTGATGTGAAGATTATCTGAAAGCTGTCAGATTGAATCAGGTTAGTCACCAGTGAGCTTGCCATTCCAAGCTTGGACTCTGTCGTGATGACACAAACTGTACCACAGAAGCCTATCTCACCTTGATCACACTTTTTTCCATGATCACAGCCTATACTGTATAGGATCAACTACAACAGCACATAGAATGTAAAGTGAGAAAAGCCGTGTGGTGATTTTCACACTTTAATCCATGCCCTGTAAATTGGAAAAGGCAGTTCAGGGTAAATAATAAATGCTGCATGTGTATGCAACTAATGTTGCTGTATCAACTAATGCGTTGTGACCACAAGCTAAAATTGTTTTTCCTCAATGGAAAAAAAGAAAGAAAGAATAAAGAGCCTTTTAGCTCTATACATTTGATTTGAAATCAAACAGTTACTCTGGGGTCAAAGTAGAGATTCTCAGCTTTAATTCAGTGTTTTTTCAGATTGGATTTACCATTTAGAAAGTACAACATTTTTCAAGCATACTCCCCCTATTTCAAGGCTCTAAAAGTATTGGAAAAAATAATATAATATCCAAATAAAGTTCTCATCTTTATTACTTGGTCAACAATCCTTTGCATGCCATAACTGCTTGAAGTCAGCAACCCATTGACCCCACCAGACGCTGGGTGTCTTCTCTGGTGATGCTCTGCCAGGCCTGTACTGCGACCATATTCAGTTGTTGTTTGTTTTGAGGTATTTTTGCCTAAAATCTTATCATCAGGAAATTAAATTCATGTTCAATTGCATTTAAATCTGAAGATTGACTTGGCCAGTCAAGAACTTTCCGCTTTTTGGCCCTCCCTTGTTTATATGGCAGTATGTTTGGGTTCAAAATACATTCTTCTGCTGCTGTCAGCAGCTACATCATCAATTAAGACAAGTTAGCCAGTTCTGTAGATCTATAGATACTCAAACAATAGCACCCTCTCCACCATGTTTCACAGATGAGGTGGTATGCTGTAAATCTTGGGCAGATCCTTTTTTCTCCAAACATTCCTCTTGCAATCACTCTGGTACATGCTAACCCTAACCCATGGTAATATTAGTCTTATCTTTCCACAAGACCGTTTTCCAGACTTCTACAGACTTTTTAGTTAGCAAACCTGACCGTCCTTTTTGAGGTTGACTAATGGTTTGCACCTTGCAATGAAGTGTCTGTACTTTGGCTGGTGACATATTCTGCAGATGGTAGTCTGACATATTCACGCCTACCTCCTGGAGAGTGTTCCTGATCTGTTTGACAGTTGTTGTTTTCTTTTTCTTGATTATGATGAGCATTCTTCGGTCATCCACTGTAGAAGTCTTCCTTGGCTTACTAGGTTAACAATGGTCCCAAGATAGTACCACAGATGGGCTCATATGTTAAGTACCTTTCCCTATCCCAATACACCTTTTTTTACCTCTGCAGTTTTCAAAGCGTGCTGCTTCACTGTTATTGTTAGGATATATTTGAAGTTCCTTTTGAGCTGCTGTAGGGGAGATTTTACCCTCTTGTTTGGACAATAAGTAAAAATACTGAATGAATATATGAATATTTGAATAAAGAATGTTTGAAACTATCACATGTCCACAAAAAAGGCTAAATTAGGTTTGTCAGATTCACGGAGAAGTTTCTTATGAACATATATTGTCTGATGTTAAAGATCTAAAACCTTATGTTTAAGCATCTGTAATCCAAGTTCATCTCTAAGATGAAAGCTTTTTGGTATTCACATCAACCTCTTTTGAACTGCTGACAGAGTGCGCTTCAGAAGCAGCTCCGTAGTTTCCCACACCAATCTCTCAAAGAATTTGCAAATGGTATGAAATGCAATCATTTTGCGGCGTCTCACGCTCATGAAAGCCCAAATTAATCTGAGGTAACTGTATTGATAAAACATACTGTAGGAGAAATGCGGCACTTTGCAGTCGGTGCATTTCAAATAAATTTGCCTCTAGTGGTGCTGACTCCACAAACAGGCCAGAGTCATCCATCCGGTAATCTGCCTGGAGTGCCTTACAAATGAGCTGCCATTAGGCGGGAATGCTAAATTTGACATATAGAGCAGCAGCTGATAGTGTCTCAAGAGTTATTGTCTCTCATTAGTATGAACAGCGTGAGCGGCACGATGCAGTTTATACAGAAAAGCAGTGAGAAAGAGGTGAAGTCACACACGTATTGGCTGACGACGGTGTCACTGATTATTCTTAATCCATGCGTTGGCTAAAGACTTTGGAAAATAATCGTGGCGTTTTTATGAATCATCATATTCAAGCCGCCGCCGCTGCTGCTCTCTGCTTTGAGGTGAATAGTTCAAATGAAAAGCTGGGAACACTGTTGATAAAGTGGGGGACAAAGAGAGTGCTCATAAGGTCTAGGACAACTCTCAAGTGAGCTGTGGTCCTCAAAGGGCCATGTGCAATACTGCAGATAGAAATGTGACGCTTAGAATGGACATACAGTAGGTTGGAGTTGGTTCCAGGCGATGCATGTCTCCATTTATTTATGTACGGCACAGTCATTCTGTATCAAGTCTTCTTGATCAAAGTGTGGTCCTTTTAAAGATCTGCATCAGATAAGGCCATATATATACAGTATATATATATATATATATACAGTATATATATATATATATATATATAGGGCTAATTTGCCTTTAGAGATTCCAATCTGAGTGCAGTTGATTTTAATGTTGGTATTGTTGGTCATTGATGCGTTCAATTTGCCTGAGGCAGAATAGTTTCTGAATATTCAAGAAACAATTGACTCGATGCCAAGTCTGCCATCCTCGCCCATGGATTTCTACATCCAATAATTCAATACTAAAGTAGACTTGTGCCTCAAATATCAGTCGATGCTTATGCATAACCACGTTTTATCGGGTAACCTTTCAACAGCACATTGTACTGGCTCTGTGTTTGTGAATATACTGTTTCACAAAGATGACCTTACTGTCTCAGTTCCATATGGTAATGGGATGGAGATTACATTCTTTTTCCTGTGAAGATGGATACAAATTTGATAATTTTTCAATATTATCAATAACAATAGTTATGAGAAAAAAAGTAGAAAGTGTCCATTACCCAGCCAAATCCCCTTCTTCTAAACGGGTGACAATGAGATTGTGTTAAACTGGTAGCAAATTAATTCCCAAAATATCTAATATCTGCAATGGACCATTGGAATGGATAATACATACAGTATTTGTCTCTTTTTCACTTTAAAAGTCATGAGAATCTTTGTGCCTCATAAACATTGGTAATTTTGAATAAATATGTATTGTGCCCCAGAGCGAAATTGCTGGAAAAATATTCAGTGAATACGACCGACTGCCTGGTTGACTACCTAATCTAAAACCTTTCTCTTCTTGTGCATAAGTACTGCATGGCTTATCATTTAGTCTGATACTGTACAGACTCTTACACAATATGCTTCTAGCAGTATGACCGGGGAGTGTGATCGTACATCTTCAGCATTGATATATTTAACATACATGAGTATAATACTACCTATGCCTCCCAGAACATTGGATATTATGTTATTATGTGCAGTACACAATATGAGTATGGTTGGTTTCATCAAACTAACAGTTTATCTGAAGCACAACAACAGTGTTTGAGATTTATATTTGTTAAAATGTATTTACACTGCAATGATTGCTTTGCAATGGTGCCAGTATCATCACAGGCTCATTTCCGTTTCCATTACTGAAACATTCAACATTATCAGAGAGACCTTGAGGCGTTTGTTGTTATTGGTCTTGCGTGAACAAAAATGTACAACATGTAATCTTGGTTTTAAAAGAACTGTGATATCTTCTCACAGCCTCTTTCCTTACTCTCTCTCTCTCTCTCTCTCTCTCTCGTACACACACACACACACACACACACACAGAGAGAGAGAGAGAGAGAGAGAGAGAGAGAGCGAGAGAGAGAAGGTATTGCGTAACCAGAGAAATAAAGACAAAGTTTTGGCATTAATAAATAAACAGGTCTCAGCAGTACTGCTCCCTGGTTGGTCCCACAGTCATTTCAGCACACCAATTTAAGGGGCCCCAGTTGCAGCATCAAACAGGGTCATGACTAATTACCATTCACAGAGACTATGACTGAATAATTAAATATACAATGTGCTTATATAACTGGCAACAGGGACAACAACTGTATACTGTACATACACAGAAACCCTGCTCTGTCATTCTCTTATTCATAGTTAAGTGCATGGAACAGAGCATGTGATTCTATTAAATCCTGACTTAATGGAGAAGTCAGACTTCTCTTCTCTGAACCAGAAAATGACGACGTGAGTTTGGTTGCATCATTTCCATTACATATGGGCCAGTGAAGGAAGGAACGCGCTGTGGACTGTTACATCGTGATGAGCCTGCAAGGCACGTAAGAAACTCATGAAGATGATTGCTGCTGAGTATTGATTCCAGCCTCTCCCGCCCTCTCTCTCCAGACGGTTGATCTTGCATGTGTCCTGTAAGCTACACTTCACAGACCCTCCTCCTGCAGGATTGGTGGGATCAGAGCATTCCGAGCCGACGGGTTCTAAACCGGGGCTGCTCATACCAGGAAATCAATTTCCCAGGGTGTGGGCCTGCATGCAAGCCACCGTTCATCAGCGGAGGCCTGCCAGAGACACAGTGATATCACACTCTTCACACGCACGTCTAAAGTCACCTTGTACAGCTGCGCCGGTGCACACCCACAGCATGCCCAGGCACGTCACACTCCTCCTGTGGCCATCTAGTGTTTTGTGTACCACCGGTTTTTCCGAAAATAAACCCTGACAGAGTGTCACTTTATGAGGAAAAAACAAAGCGCTCCGGGATGCACACACACCTGTGACTCATTGGCGTTGGATGTCAAGGGTTACTTAAACTAATGTGACATGCCAAAGGTTGAGGCAGAAATACGTCCACCGCACAAGCTATCCTCCCTCTGATTCTGACACGGTAAAGGTCGCGAGAATCAATTTGACGAGCTGAAACTTTCAATGCACTTGTCTTGTATTAATATTAGCTCACAAACACATCAAGGTTGGCTACTTTATGTCCATGTTATTTTATTCAAGAGCCCTTGGATGAGTCACAAATAAATGGAATGTCTGCGGTGTTACCATTGAAAAGGTATTCCATCCAGTCATTTTCAGGCTTGACATTGAGATTTCTGAGAACACGCACTTTACAAATGAAGTACTCCTTTTGTAACCACTATTCATGGGGACAATGTCCTATTTACTGGACATTAATTGTATTTACGTGAAGGTTAGGCCATACCGCAGGATGTAAGTACTTTACAACAGATTAGTATGAATTTAAATCCCAATGTAGGTTCTTTTGTAATTAATAAAAGCTCTCTCTACTGCATAGAGCTGTTTACTACCACGTCAAGACAGCCCAACCATATTCATAGAAGAACAACCTAGGACACATACTTCCCCTAAAAAAATTGTTCAGGTGATGCAAGGTTTTGATCTTGTTAGACCGGAACCTTAAGTATAAGTATACTAAGTAAGTTGTGAAATATCCAAACAATTCACAGAACTGAAGGACCAAAACCTTGCATCACCTGAACAATTTCTTCCCCATGGCAGTGGGGCTCACAAACAAGCTCCCTGCCTCTCACTGACTCTGGGACTTCCACTCCCCCCCCCACCCCACCCTGTCACACACACACACACACACACACACACACACACACACACACACACACACACACACACACACACAATGCACTGACAGTGTAATCTATATTATTTATATTTATTCTATTTTATAGTGTACGTGCCCCGTACCCATTTCACAGCCTCTAGCCTCATTGCCTCTTAGCTTCACACAGCCTACATAACATATTGTTTTATTGTTCTATTTTGTTAATATTTTGCTATTTTGACATTTTTTTCGTTAATATTTTGCTCATATATTGTTTTTTATGTCCCATGCACCAACCTCACCAAGTCAATTTCCTGTATGTGCAAATATACTTGGCCAAATAAAAGAATTCTGATTCTGACTCTTATATTAAAACACAAATGTACAGTAAGAATGCACACTTTAATCTGAACATGTAAACAGCTTATAGGACATACATGTCTGTACGTCTTCTCACATCTGACCAACAAAAGCATTGACTCCCACAATGCTTCTACTGCCCACCTCTGCTTTCACTGCTGTCTCAAGCTTTTTACTCAAACATCAGATATTGTGATGTGATGGAAAAACACAAAAACAGGTTCTATTTTAGTGACGGGATGAAATGCCTCCAGCAATGTCACTCCCACAGCTTGGTTTCCGCATAGATGTCCTCATCTATCACCGAAAATGGAATATGTTGTCTCCTGCATATAAGTGAATATATGAACCTGTCTCGAAAAAGGTTTGTTATTTCTTCTTCCACGCCAGACTCAGGGAGGAGAGAAATGTTTGAGCCGTCAATCACCAGGAGGGGGGATGGGGTGCCTCTAATTATCTGCTTCAGTGCATTAGCCTTTTCCTAACTTAGAGAGGAGGGAGACAGAGAAATGAGAGCAGCTCTTCTGAAATTTCATTTTAAATTGAATTAGGGTGCTTTGCTTTTAATGTGCATCATACACTTGAGCTGCTTTTCGAGAACTTACTGTAGGCCTACGTGCCGTAACGTTATAAGGCCAGTTCTTCAAGGCTGCTTCATGCAGAGATGCTTCCCTTTCTACTGTAGGCTATGCAGATCCATGCATCGTATGAATGAAAGGACTGAAAGGACTGAAAGCTACCTGGCACATGTATAGGTGGCCCTCTGTGGTTCAGTTGGTAGAGCATGACGCTTAGGTTGTGGGTTTGATTCCTGCTGGGACCATATATACTGAAATGTATGCACTCACTGCAATGTAAGTTGCTTTGGATAAAAGCGTCAGCTAAATGGCGTATACTGTATATGTGTGAGCCTCAGTCATGTTGCCTTTTCTTATGAATAATCATATATCATCTCATAGCTCTGCCTTGACTCCTTTCATACCAGTGAGGAACATTAGACGCCTTACTATGATATTGAGACGCAGTGTTGGACCCGACGCTTGAGAGGTTTATGGTGGAACCCCTCCCTGTTCTGTTCACCTATACCAGTGGTCATGAAGACAGAACACACTCTCTGTGTGACTTTTGAGACAATGGGTTTTGTCATGTTGCGTGTCGAGGGGCTGAACTTCTGCTGACAGTTTGCGTTGATGATATATGTGTCCAAACAGTGTCATATATACGTCCCTGTCTGAACATAGCACATCGACAGTATGTCTTCTGCACCTTTGTTCTTTGAGTCATCACTTTAACAAAAGCCAGGACAGAGCATTCGTTATTGCAATCCCTGTTATGGGAGCTTGGGGGCAAATTCGAGGGAGAATTCGATAAAAAAAAGGAATCAATACAAAATGATTTTATTCCGACATTATGGAGAAGGCGGTGCACCGTAGATCGCAATATAATAATTATCTGCATCGGGGGTGGCAGGTAGCCAAGAGGTTAGAGAGGCTGGCCAGTAATTGGAAGGTTGCTGGTTCAATCCCCCACATTGGGGTTGCTGGCATCATATCTAAGGTATCCTACCACCACTGCCGTTGTGACCTTGAGCAAGGCACTTATCCCCTCCTGCTCCAGGGGCGCCTGTCGGGGGCTGACCCTGTGGGTGCCTGTCGGGGGCTGACCCTGTGGGTGCCTGTCGGGGGCTGACCCTGTGCAATGGAGCCCAGAGCTCTGTTCTCCCTAAGAGTGTGCTGTCTTGGTGGGCGGGGCGGGCGGGCGGGGCGGGGTGGGTGGGTGTGCAGGAAGATAATTTCCCCTTGGGGATCAATAAAGGCTACGTTATTATTATCAGTCTGACGGACGGTCAGTGACAGGTCTGACGTAGAGCAGTAATGAAATGTCTAATCAAGGCTACACGTGATTATTATTCGGCGAACATGCAGCCGCGGTGCAGTCTCAGGCCCTCACGGTAAGGCAGTCACAGCCCGTAGCCTGCGGCTAAAGATAGCAGTTTCCACCACCACAGATGAAATGAGGTTTGGACAAATGAGAGAAAATCCAAATGCCCTGCAGATAAAACACCGTGCTTGTTGTTGTTCACAGAAATGGCTCTGGCCACTGTAATAAAGAAAGAAACGGGTGTTAATCCATTATTATGTGCGCTGTTAGCCACAAATGCGTCAGTGTGATGGGCTATATTTATCACTAATGAGATAAATAATGCTGCTACAGTATTTGTCCAGAGATTGGCCCTCAGGTGCAACGCCAAGCCAGAGATATGAGAACTCTAAGATGTAATGACATAACAACATAAGCCATGTAATGGTGGTCCTCTGTGGCTCAGTTGGTAGAGCATGGCGCTAACAACGCTTAGGTTGTGGGTTTAATTCCCGCTGGGACCACATATAGTGAAATGTATGCACTCACTGCAATGTAAGTTGCATATATTATTATTATATATTAATGATGGGCATTGAGCAGCGAACAAACACACACACACACACACACACACACACACACACACACACACACACACACACACACACACACACGCTGACCAAATAGGGCTGTTACTGGAACTTTCTCTCTCAGAATGACTGAATACAGTCTCTTGGCAATGACTGATATGTGTTTCAGTAACAGAAATACCTGCACTAATTACAGACGAATACCTCATTACAGAACAGAGAGGTTGTACTACTACAGTTCTATCTGAGTAAAATTCCAGAATGGATCAGCAGGAAAAGGGTTAACTCCTCTTCAACAAGAGGACATCCATCATCTGAAATGCAGTCAGTCGTTCTGTTTCAGGAGACACAGCACAACAGGCAAATAGTGGCGGATAAATAGTAGCAGGCAGCACTTGTGTCAACCCATAGTGATTTTCCATTTAACAAGAATATCGTTGTCTGCAAATGTTTGATGTTGTTTAGCGAATTAGATTTTTTTGGGAATTCCAATAGACATGGAATGTGATGGGAAATCCAATTGTAATAGTATTTAATGAAACATAAAAAGACTCCCAGGGTGCAGTTTTGTTGCACCTTTTTATATTCCTGTAACAATAGGGATTGAAATGTACTGATATGAAAAGAAAACCCCTTGGAATACAGTCCTACTTTCCCAAGGCACCTGTGACCTTGCTGCGGCCCTGCATATGAGCCACCCCAGCAAGAGAGCAGGGGTGAATTTAAAGCTACAGTACACAGGAGAATTGTAAACCTTCTACCCTGAGAGAGCCAGCCACCTACGTTATATCTCCAAGCTCTGCCTAGATAGCAAACCCCCCCCCCCCCTCCCTCTCTATTCCATCCAGGAGTGCCTTCACCTTCAGGGCTGATCTATTGCATGCATGCAGGCGGTAGTCATGCATGTCATTACCCTGTGTTGAGTTTTTTATCAGCCCGATGCTTTCCCCCGTGGTGGGACAAGGGCTGCACGGAGAAGGAAGTCCCCCTGGGACTCGTGTGCAGAGGAAGACATGCATTTTTAAAGCAAGCCTCAGTCGAGTGGTGGTCTGCTCCTTGATTAGCACGAGGGGCTGGGGGGGGGGGGGGTATTACCAGGGTAGGAAGTACCCCCTTGGAGATTTCAATTATGGTGTGGAGCATGGGACATAAGGCACACAAAGGCCCTGCAGCTGACCTCTTGGTAGAGCACGGGAATAGAACACTCACAGACAAACAATGGGAAAGAGGGTGGATTCTAAATTCCTAAGTTCTTTTGGTCTTGGACCAGCCAACATGGCAGAACTATGGATGTTTCATTGTTGCTATTATAACAATAAAAGGGATGTTCCAAATGTTCCAAAAAGCGATAAATCAAACATTCCAAACGAGAGGCTACACTATTAACTTGACTGGCCGCTGGGCTACAGTACATCCTGAACCAAGGGACCATTGCTTTGAGTCGGGATGCCCAGGTCTGTATCTGTCCCTGGGGACGCATTCGAGGGCAAAGCCATATATCGTCATCATAGACATCCCCAAAGGCAGCTCGCTAACGTTTGAGAGAAAGTGTCATTGGATCAGAGTATGACACGTGTTTTATGTGTTGACTGTACTGGGGGCTGGGGGGGGGGGGGGGGGGGGGGGGGGTATACTCAGCAAATGAATAACATTTGCAACGGGCCGTGCAGCGATGAGCAATTTGCCCGTCTCTGCCGAGTATCGATGACATAAATTGTCGCGCGGGTCAATCCGTATTGTTGCATCAAACGCACCTCTGAACAATAGGGCCTCAATTATCGGGAGTGGGAGACGACTCCAACATCCTGTTTTGCCTCGCCGAGGTTTCGCCCTCTCAGGGCTCTTAGTCAGTATGGATTTGATCAAGTGCGCGACGCCCTCGCCGTCCGATTAATCTTTGCCGCCTTCCCCAGTCCCCAGCCACCGCCCACTAGCATCTTGGCATCCCTATGTGGCCACTCAACTGACAGCAACATAAGTCACTGGCTGCATTAAAAACACATTAGGCCAGCGGAAGGAATTAAGGCTACGCTTATCTGACGGAGAGGACCTGCTCTGAAATGAACCAAAACCCTGCAACTCCCATGCATCACTATCGCCCCTCTGACAAAGGCGTGACTTATGGACTCCACAAATGCACTCCCCAGCACTTCCAACAGCCGTGGAAATATGAATATATTGAATTTATGAGATCTAAAAGGATCGCAGCACTTCACCCCCCCCTTTCTCTCTCCACCTCTCATTTTTTTTGTAGCAGAGAGGGAGGGAGGGAGAGAGAGAGAGGGAGAGGGAGGGAGGGAGAGAGAGGGGGAGAGAGATAGAGGGAGGGAGAGAGAGAGAGAGAGGGAGAGGGAGGGAGAGAGAGGGGGAGAGAGATAGAGGGAGGGAGAGAGAGAGAGAGAGGAGAGAGAGAGAGTGAAGAGGGAGAGAGAGAGAGAGATGGAACTTTTCTTATAAGGAGAGTGAAAATAACCCCCTCTTGAGCAGTAATTTGATTTCCTGTGGTTCATAATGCTGTGGTACACAGAGGGAGGGTTATGAAGGAAGATCACTCACTTCAATCCATTAGAGGAGGCTGATACAGCGCTCAGGATTGATGGTCAGATATGGGATAATGATCCAAATTGCTTATGTTACCAGCGCCGTTATTTACAGCCCAAGGAGGGCTGTCATATTTTGGATTACCTTGAATGGCGATAGAGGCCTGTTATTTTTGTAATGTAATGCATTCTTTACCATTATTGATCAGAAACACAAGGATTGACCTGGCTTGTTTGTACAAGTCTTCAAAAATAAAATGATATGATAAAATCTTTAAAGGCAGGAAGTCTTCACCGTATCCGTATTACAGTACTTTTGCTCAAACACACCTCTCTCTCTCTCTCTCTCTCTCTCTCTCTCTCTTTCTCTCTCTCTCTCTTTCTCTCTCTCTGCAAACTGCATTGGTTTTCCAATGTTTAACATCATTGTTAAAATTAATTATGGAAGTTTGGAAACGTTTAACGTCACGATTTAAGAGTTTAAAACAGAAGCTGCTGTTCAACCAAGTAAGCAAACTGACCCATCTTCAGAGCTACCAGAGCGGTTTCCAGACTCTCTGTGTCCATTAGGGAGTATTGACTTGTCCCTCAGTGAGTGGAGTACGCTGTGATTGCAAATGACATGCTGTTGCATCGGCTGTGTGCTACAATGCCAAATGTAATTTATCTTCAAACAAAGACGTAAAGAACATATGATCAAGAAACGCAACAAATGGACCATGTAATTAAGACACTAGTTATCCAACCAAAACTACTGAAATCCAATCGGTTTAACTTGCAACAGGCATGACTACAAAATTATCCAGTTGGGAAAAAAACACAGATGGACTCTGTAACCCCTGCTCCATCTCTCTCTCTCTTTCTCTCTCTCTCTCTCTCTCTCTTTTTTCCTTCTACACACTCTCACACCCACACCCACACACACATATATACAAGCATCTAATGTGTCACGAACAACTGAAATGAAAGAACAGAATACCAGGTATAAATGCTACTTAACATATGCCATCTTCACTGTCAAGGAACTCTGGCACATCAAATAGCACGGGCTTAGATTACATTATGTAAATCATGCAAACTGCCTTTCACGCCTGTCAGTCAGTGCCCATCTTTCTGTGTTATCTTTTCATGGTTATTAATCAGACTTTCGGTCTATATGTTTGTGTGTTCCTTTCATTGACAGGGAGGGGGGGGGGGGGGAGTATTAACTGATTAAAATGGATTGATTTTCTGCCAGAAAAGCAAAGGCAGCGTCAAACCTCACCTGTGATAAATGGCTTTCAGAGACATCAGTGGATGTAAGCCAATTCATGGATCAATGGTGAAATCAACAGGGTCATTGTAATTGAGGATAACGTCAAGGCAGATCTTATGCAGATTCACCCTAACCCCTGCGGTGGCATGGAGATAAGATAATAACATATTGTGTGTTAAATCTTACCTGCAACACCTGATATCTCAGTTCCACTTGGGCTATGGTACACATTGTATGGTGTACATTGTGATTGTGCTTAGATATAACTCAGCAAGCAAGTGTGGGCCTATTTTGAAGCCTATTTTGAGAAGACAACACACACAACTCTTTGTGTAAAGCTTAGACACCAACACATGTTTTACGTAAGAATTTGAGTGACATACAGTACCAGTCAAAAGTTTGGACACACCTTCTCATTCAATGGTTTTTCTTTATTTTTTTAAATTATTTTCTACATTGTAGATTAATATTGAAGACATCAAAACTAAGAAGGAACACATATGGAATTATGTAGTAAACAAAAAAGTGTTAAACAAACCAGAATATGTTTTAGATTTTAGATTCTTCTAAGTAGCCACCTTTTGCTTTGATGACAGCTTTGCACACTCTTGGCAAGTTGTGTCCAAACTTTTGACTGGTACTGTAGATATTTCAGATTAGGTTTTATAGCATTGTAGCAAATGGATTGTTAGCCATTAGCCAGCCATTCCACTAATACTTTTTGTTCATTTTGTCAAAATCCTTTTTTCGATCTTCTGATTAACGGCGAAGTTTTCTATAACTGCCTCACAATGACAACAGGAGAAATGCTGTTACAGGGTACACCCAGGTCAACCTTTCGAAACAAACCTGCTCTGTGAAGAGGCGTTCCAAATGTGTATTTTTAAACTGACATCAGTCATCAACAGAGCTGGAGGAAAAATGCATTTTGATCATCAACGTGGAAAATTGGAAGCCAAATAAATGAATTAGATACAAGAGATCAATCAGTGTTAATTTCTCATGGGAGCAGGGTTTCGGGAGGAGCTGTGTTAGCAGAAATCAAATTAGCAATCGAGTGCTACTGTGAGAGAAAAGCCAGAACAAGACCTGTAATGCATTGTAAATCAGAACAAAAATGTTTTACATGTTCGATAATCCATGACACTGTTTCTGTCACATGGATAACACCATACATTGTGGGAAACGGTTGAAATAGCCCTCCGCAGGGTTGATAGAAAAATGATCTTTAACTAACTGAAAAAACGGATAAGGACCTCATACTCTAGATGCAAATTAAGTGTCCTTGATAAATGCTTACACTCAAGGTTTTGGATGAAAAACAATCCCCCCCCCCCCCCCCACCTTGCTTGGAGACCCACAGGGATGGGGTTAAGATTGGAGGTGGGTAATGTATAACATTCTCAACGTTAGCGATAGCTAATAATGAGAAATTGTGTAAGCAGATAAGGTTTCTCACATCGTCATTAGTGATTCCACCAAAGGGATAGCCGTGCAAGTAATGAGGCATGGAGAGAGCCAAGGCTGTCTCACACAAAGAACGCTCACAGCACATATAAAGATCTGACCAGGTAGAGGTAACACAACGGTATTTCACCGCTGGTGATGGTGGTACCTGCACAGTATGTGGAGCTGAGAAGCAGTCCATTACTCACAGCGTTGATGAGTTAATATCTTTCCCCCCCCACGCAAGAACAAGTTAAAAGTGTCGAACGGGTGGTTTCGAAGGAGAATTAGTGCCAATGTGTGTGCTTGCCAACTTGCCAATCCATAGTCTTGTAACAGATTAAAGAGTTTTTCATAAATAAACCAGATACACATTAAGCCTGTACAGTACATGCGTGACTTCTACATGCCAGTAAATAACACGCTAACGCCTGTATACTCTTCTGACATGAAGTGATTATGAATGGGGATAGCAGGGACATGACTGAGAACACCAGAACATTCTACATTAGAATCATTATGAGAGCTAAACGGGTAGAAGAGGCTTACATGTAGCTTCCAGTGTTTGTTCTGGATCTGCTGTTGAACCAGATTCCCACACTGTTGTATTCGGCACCGTGGGGCTTTCAGCACCGTGGGGCTTTCTCTGTCTGAGCGCTGGAAGCGGTTGCTTTTAGATGCCTGACGTCAGAGCGAACAGAAATAGAGAGGTGAGCCGGGAAGTGAACAAGCTGTGTGCCACGTCCCTGCGTTGCTACGTTGCGCTCTGGGGGTAAAGACGTTTCTTTGACAGGCACCCCTTGTTGTTGTGCGTTCCTAACACGTACCTTCAAGAGATGACAGGAGAGACTGCGGAGAAATACGCACGAATGTGTTGTGGGACGGCATGGGACGAGATAATGAGTGTGTCAGGATGGCGTAGCGGAGGAGAGTTCTCTCGGCACGTACATGTACCCCCGCCTGGGAGTGAATAATGCACTAATCAAGGGAGAAAATGTAAACGTCCCAAATCAGTGTTTGCTTGCTTTGGATTGAGGTGACTGTCTTTACAAGTACATGAAAGACCCAGCTGGAAATAAGCTGTTGACCTTTAACCTCAATCAATCAGCGAATGGCACCAGTCTGACTGAACAGGTAATGCCTTGCATATTCTCTGCTATATAAGCCATGGACCGGCTCAAAGCGGAGCAATGCAGCTTCTGCTCTT
>NC_139660.1:2806502-2846502 GCF_951799395.1 Argentina silus | reverse complement strand
TACATTTTCAAAGCAAAGTAAATATTGCATGTAGTATTAATGGAATTGCGTGAGAGGAAATTGCATCATTGACCCCTAAACGACCGCACCCCTTACAGAAATGGACAGTTTCAGTATGTGTTTAACCCTTGCTATCCCTGAGGTAGGAACTTTGAAAGTGGAATTCATTAATTATTCATTGTAACTAAATTAGTCTCAATGACATTATGCGGATGAGTGGCGAATTTCCCCCAAAAGGGCTTAAGCAATGAGGGGTTAGAAGGATCACGAAACTGGGTGAAACAAACAAACAAACAGATATTATCAAATATCAGATTTCCGCTCCTCTGCAGTTGCTGTACATATTTAATTTTGGTCGTAGTTCAGGCCAGTTAGTAATAAGATACATAGCCTTCAGACATTCTGTAGCAGCGCCAGGGGTGGAATACTGGTTGGGTCCGACACATTTGTGGGCGGGCCATGAATAGCCTAAATATATATTTATATATATTTTGCTATGGTTGATACATGATACATGATACAGGTGTATAATGTAGCCTTTATTTGTGATAGTTTAAACATGACTTCAGCCTATTGAAGACCTACATTAGGCCAGAGGCCTACTACTAACATGGTAGGCTATATCAAAGATTTTACTATAATTTAGAAGATTCTGATAGTTGGAAACTGTTCTGTAGGTATCGGGTCTAATAAGATGGCAATTACAATACGGAGGCAGGACAAAGAAATTTGGCTATATTTTGTTAATAACAAAGCATATCTTAATATTAATTAATTAACCTGACTCCAAGTAATTTAATTAACACTATGTGCAAAGGATTATTGAGTTTGTACTGATTAGTGCAAGAATGCAAGAATGGTCAAATAAAATTAATCAAATGAGTCTTTAATAATATTGTAGACAATTATTATAAGGCAGATACTTAATAGAAATATTTTACATTCTACCCTCAATGGTAAATGATAGACAGAGAGAGAGGGAGAGAGAGGGAGAGAGAGGAAGAGAGGGAGAGAGAGGAAGAGAGAGGAAGAGAGGGAGAGAGAGGAAGAGAGGGAGAGAGAGGAAGAGAGGGAGATAGAGGAAGAGAGGGAGAGACAAAGACTGATCTGCATGATCTGTTTACTGTGCTCACGAAACACCCTCTGACCAGGACACAAATAAAAGAAAAGAGAAAGACTTATCCCCCGCATTTTGCTTTTACATCCCCCTTCAACCACAGTGTTTACATTAGGAGCAGTTTGCAAGAACCAGTGAGACCACGTCCTATCTATTCTATTCAGATAACACCACCACATTACCACCTTCTTGAGCTTGTAAAACTTCACAGAGAGAGATCACAGCCGTTTGTCCCATCGGGACCCCTTTTTTGGGTCATTCGAAGATAGGGGGGCAGAATTGATGTTTTCCTCCTTCGTAGGCGGAAACGTTTGAACAGGGAAGTGTTCATCAGGGAAGAAATACCCAAAGGTGTCATGAATCAACGATGACCCTGACTGACTTGGTTATGAGGATGACATTATATGAATCAAGCCCCTCAAGCATGCTCTCACCCAAGTCACCTACAGTGTATTGGAAATGTGTAGCCCACAGTATAAACAATGCCCGTACACGCTCCCTGCATTCTCCCCAAGCAGGGATGACTGTTCACCCTTTTCCTCCCCAGTCCTCACACCTCCGACAGCCGCATTTCTCAAGGCGTATGCCTACCGGTATGTACAGTACCAGTGAAAAGTTTGGACACACCTTCTCATTCAATGGTTTTTCTTTATTTAAAAAAAATAAAAAATATTTTCTACATTGTAGATTAATATTGAAGACATCAAAACTGTGAAGGAACACATATGGAATTATGTAGTAAACAAAAAAGTGTTAAACAAACAAGAATATGTTTTAGATTTTAGATTCTTAAAAGTAGCCACCTTTTGCTTTGATG
Organism: Argentina silus; assembly: GCF_951799395.1. NCBI lineage: Eukaryota > Metazoa > Chordata > Actinopteri > Argentiniformes > Argentinidae > Argentina > Argentina silus. The sequence goes on along the minus strand of NC_139660.1, from coordinate 2,844,568 downwards.
ACAGCTTTGCACACTCTTGGCAAGTTTGTGTCCAACCTTTTGACTGGTACTGTATCTTTTCCACTTCGATGGAGGAAGAACATGCAGCGGACACTGCAATGTTGTATCAACAAGCCGGCTCAGAGAACTTCGTAACGTTGTAGCCCCTCAACAAAGGGGCTTGCACAAGCTCCTTTCCCGCGCCAACTGTCTGATTAGTGATAGGCCTACTATTTTGTGAGCGCAGCGAACCCCCGTTGGCACAACCAACCAACCAGACAGTTCTCTGAGCGTAGGCCCAGTACAGTATGTCTGACATCTTGTCAGCAGGATTACTCCTCTGATCGTAAAATACACTGTGAAAATTACAGAGTTTGGACAGGCATAGGTAGGGATAAAGACGCAGGGGTGCAGATGCTGGAACTAAAGTGCCTATCCCTGACAGGGCTACCCCTACTTCAACTCCAGTGGATCCATCATCCATGTATGAGCTGCCAACACACTCTCTAGTGCGTCATGGCAACAAGGAGCGTACTTAATTGTTCGGACATTTTAATCCTCACAATTTTTGGGTGGGCCAATGAGAAAAGTGGGTGGGCTTAGGCCCACCAGGCGCAGATGAGCATGTTATGGTGGCCGTAGACTGAAGACCCATCCCTTCAGGCTACATCTTGACTGTCTCTCCTAAATACCTCATCATCCCCGAGTCGCTTTGGCTAAAAGCGTCTGCTAAATGTCAAACATGTAAACGTTGTACTATGGTTACTGCATGCGCATTCCGCCACAGTAGGAGACTCTGCCGAGTGTTTGTGTACATTCCTCACATTCTACCGACAATATTTGCTTCAGTTGTTGCTCACCTATGTGCTTGAGAAAGGCACTACCTACAGTAGATGAAACCTATTCTTCCCGTTCCATCATCAGTAAAGGAGAGATGGCGCGTGGGCGAAGATCTCAACATGGAAACAGCAGTAAATTCAATCTGTCACCTTCTGTTTATCACACTGCTGTTGCATCTACACCTTCTCTCTCTTTAGAGCACTACCGTGGTTACGCAACCGGTGTCGGTTTTAATGTGATTAATTTGCAATTAACGTGGGGCGCTCAGTGGCGTAGCACACTAAGGCGCATACCGTATCACCGCAAGGTCGCTGGTTTGATTCCGGCCATCGACATATCCTGCATGTCATCCCTCCTCTCTCTCTCACCCATCCTTCCTGTCAATCTCTACTATCTCTATCCCAATAAAGCAGAAATGCCCTAAAAATATATTTAAAAAAATAAATAATTGCAATTAACGCTATGAGTGCTCTGCCCTCTGTACTAACCAACGCCGTCAGAGTAACATTTTTTGGCGTCAGTTTTTATGAGGGTGTAACAGTGTAATCATTCAATTAGACAAATTACCTTATAATGCATTGGTTGTGTTTAGTCAGGACTTAAGACTTAAGGATTAGAATACCATATTTTGTGTTTTGAAGTTCTTACATATTGAATATAACAAATTCTAGGATGTACCTGTAACTGATTTTACTGTACATACTGTAAAAATACACACACCACAATTCACTACATTTTATTTGCGGGTAGACAAGTGAGATCTGAACGTTTATGTGTTTTGTTAAAAATAAAAAGTATAAAGAAGTACACTTCAAAACGCAGGACAGTCAAATACATATGCGCCTTTACGGAACTGCAGCGGGGCTGGGCTTGTTACACTGTCAAAACTGACAGCAAAAAGCGTTACTCTGGTGGCATTGGGGGAGCAGTCATTGGCATATTCACACATTATTTTCACAAATGTGATTGCACATTATTCACATAATACATAATTGCAGATAATTGAACATAATACAGAATTGTTCTCAATTCAGTCATGAATGGTGATGTCTTATGATGATAACACAAGCGTTGTCTTAGTTTCTATAAAGTTTTGATTGGCCATTATCAACAATCACAAACGCCATTTTCCTGGCTGAGCATAATGAATTTGCTAATTAGCTTTTGCTAATTATCTGTATTCTGATGGCATAGAATGTTACAGTATATACAATGAAGTCAATATATACAAGGCTATGCACTTGTATGCACCCACATCGGAGCAGACATATCATGCTTTGGTGGTGGAACTTGTTATAAAGTAATTATAAAATGCAGATTTATGAAAAGTCTGATTTAGAAATTCGAACAATGCTAAGTTTTTTTTAAAACTATTGCTGAGGAAAAAGTCAGGGAATGGGATGAGGCTTTCACAGAGGCAGAAAGTTATTTTAATTATAAAAGTCACACGCATGTGAACACACAAAGTAGCACTCAAAGTGTTAAAAGTGAGAAATATCACCTCCTGTGTTTGTCATGTGTGAATAATCACAGGAATGTGAAAGTGCTATCGAAGAGCATATGCCCTCTCAACCCTGCACATAAGAAAATCATATTTCCTTGTTAAAGAATGACAAAGAAAATCTGTCGAGCACAGACTGAGAAGCACAGTGTGAGTTAGCCGGGCACATTGGGGTTGAGAGAGAGAGCAAAGAAAGGCCATGTGATGAAAGAGTCCCTCCAGAGCAGGGATTTAACTAGACTGTGTCTGCCCAGCCTGATCCAAGCTCAGATGCAAACATGACACCAGGGTGAGGCCACCGGGTCACCATCACCTCCTCCTCAGAAGCCTTAAAGCTGTACTGTTACTTATCCAATGTCAGAGAGGGGAGGGAGGGAGGGAGGGAGAGAGAGAGAGAGAGAGAGAGAGAGAGAGAGAGAGAGAGGGGGGAGGGAGGGAGGGAGGGAGGGAGAAAAAGAGAGAGAGAGAGAGAGAGACTGTGTGAAACAATGAAAAAAAGAAGCTGATGGAGGAGGGAAAGGGGCAATTTCAATAACATCATTACCACTGTGATATGGAGAGTCTGCCACATAAAGCTTTGTCAAATAAACTTTGAATTCAAGAATGCTGCTTTTGGTCATCTTTTCTTCAACAGCATTCATGAGTTTCATGAATCATTAATCACAGATCCATGAACATGGTTCCCGGCCACAACTCCCCAGCGTTTTTTTCAGCGTTTTTTCACTCTCTCTTGATTGAAGAGAAACTCTCTGGTGTGACAGTTCCCAAAACTTCCTCTGTCATTTTGTGTCCACAGACAAACTGCCGGCGGCCACACAATAAATCGAAGGGAATCCAATTAGATTCTCAGTGTGTTGTGAAATCCACAGATATTACAGTAGTCATTTTGGCTTTTGTTTCTATGGTAAAAATTTACCATTACAAATCAAAGTATTAAACTAACCTTTTTATGCTGTGCAAACCATTAAATTCACTTTAAAAACGACCCTTAGAAAGTAGCTGTACACTGTGCATTAGTACAGTCATTTACATTTTCACAACTTCCGTTTTTTTTTAATGCAAAACCATTTAACCAAGATGACATCCTTGATTCCTCAGCGACTCAATGGAATTACCTCTCATTAATGTCAGAGATAATTTGTCGATGTACGTCCTTATTACCATCACAGACTATCTCCCCATAATTCAATTAAAGTTTAGTGGCCTAACTGAATAAGTCGAGGAGGAGATTTGGCTGTCATGTTAGGTGTTTGGACAAGCCTCAGAGCAGAGCAGACATCCCACCAGAAAAATCTGACAGAAAGGAAGAGATGACATGGGTTCCATTGAGAGCACTGAGGGAAAAAATAAAAAATAAAAACATTCTCGAAGTGCACTGTGCCAGATTGCCAACCCACGCTACAATATTTTACAGCATAAGCTTGTCACTATAGATGGAAAAAATACATTATTTATTTACATATCCAATGTGGCATCCAATGTGGCAGTTTCACACAAATCCATCCATATACGGGGGGACATCTGCTGTGGCGACCCAGGTTAAGAGCTCTAGTTCTGGGCCGCTCCACCCCGGCCCTCCTGAGACCTGAACCAGAAACATTCTGATTACTCATACAGTGGGTCTCTAAGGCCCAGTTCACACTCTGCTGCCCATGTCAATTGCATCCTGGATGCATTGAAGGGACACATACAGTACTGAACACTTTCGAGCCTGCTCTAACCTGAGTCACTTCGGGGAGCTCTAGAGCTGGACCCCATGTTGCTTCCACTCAGCGTCTAAACAGTTCATTCATGATGAGTACTGTATATCGATTATAGTTCCACTTAGTTCTGCGCTAACATGGCTCTCATGGGATCGTATGATGTAGCCTAAAAGCATCAACATGCTTCCTGATCCACCTCCAACCTGATCACAGATCAGGGTTCGGAGTTCACAGTTCGTGCCGGCATCAGCCCATTCATAGGACACATGCTGCTACCAGTGCTGGTATGATATGCACTGTTATGTCATCTCTCTTATGCTTTATATTCCTGTATTTCAACAACCACACAGAAAAGGTGCCATTGCAAAATACTGCTATCGTGTTGTTTTCTGCTGTTATACCGCGGTCTACTTCTGTCAGTATTGTTTCTGTGGTGTTAAACATCTTTCCTCATGTGAGGTGGCTGAATCCAAGCCTATCCCCTACACTCCTTCTGAAAAAAAAATATAAACGGGGATCTCAAAGCTCCAACAGCAAGTAATACAAATCCCTCTATCCAGGCCCTCTTCTTCTTTCATCCCCTTTCATCCCCTCTTTCTGGACACCAAAAACACCACCAACCTTTATAGAGCAAAGGTTCCTGCACAGATATGGATCAAAGACCCAAGAGTGCAGTGAATACTCATAGTCTTTCTTATGTAACCCATGAGCCCAAGTACATCGATATACTCTGAGGTGAAGCGATGTTGCTGCATAAGTAGATTTCCAGAGATTTGTGATTTTGGTTGAATCAGTCGTACAGAAAGTGATATTCCCTCAGGCGTGTGAAAGGTAGGATAAAACACAAATGAAAGCAGAGGTGGTCTCAAGAAAAACATGCAGGACGAACATTGAGAGATACAGTATACCTGTGAGACAGGATTTAGGGGGTGGTGTAATGTACGTCCTCACGTCTGGAGAGTGACCCTTGGCAGGATAAGGTGCATGGTACATAGTGTAACACAGGCACAGCAGCAGAGTCGAACTAGCACTTCAACACAGGAACTGCTAAAAGTGTCCACAAACTCAGGGGGGCGAGGGGTGGGGGGGGGCTAGCTCCACCAACTGTCAGTGTGACAGCATGTGTTGTCATCATGTCTGAAAAAAAAATTGTAAACTGTTTTTGAAAGCGAGTGAGTCATCGGGAGGTGTTATGAAACGAAACCTGTCTATAGAGGGCTGACGAGCTTTAGATGTTTTTTTCGATCCTGCGAGGTGTAAGTCTGCTTCTATTTATATGCGTCCCGCTGAGGACTGGTTTCCCTCCTCATCCTCAAAGGTCAACCTCATTAAACATTGACTTCAGAGATGGGAGTCTCCTAGCAGGCTAATTTAAGTCAGAGAGGGTGTCTTTGATGTGTTAAAAGTACACACTATATTCCTTCGGCCTCTGAAGTAATGTGAACAACGTTAGTTAAATCTCTCGTTATTCTAATTGAGCAAATATGTTGAGAACATTTTTCTAATACAGTATTAAACATGACACCAGACCTTTATTAGGACTAGGGTAGAATAGAGCTCTGTCAAAGTCCACAGTTATTGAAGAGGCAGTGGTTCAGCACATGAAATTGAACCTAATTAGATTGAATAATGTCCTTTTAAAATATTGGCCAAATTAATATGATGTCATGCGTGTCAAATGAGAGATGCGAACCATACAGTGGAATCAGAGAAGTCATTAATGCCAGGGGATCTTCTGCTTTGTTATATGATTAAATGGAACTCTTCTAAATCAGGTCTGACGATTTCTTATTAATCTGTGACATTAGTTTTCTCAGAGGAATGTGCATTGTCAGCTAATGTTGGTACGTAGTTCTTTTGCAGCTCATGATGGCAAAGTTGGCTTTCTCACTGCGGTCTCCTAATAGGTACACATTTAAAACCTGGAAGACAGAGGAAAAGTTACAACTATAGTTCCCAACAATGAAATCAATACTTAATGACTAACTCTATCCCGAAAGAGAAGGACACAAAAATCCCTGTGCCACGGTGGACCAAAAAAAGAGGTGTTATAATTTCATGCGAACTCGAAAAACTATTTTGTGACCAGGACAGCATAACAAGATGTCCTGTCATTGTTAACATGTGCTGTAAACTGTTGCTATTACAGCCTTTTCTGGAGTTTCTTAGTTTATACTATTAAATATGCTCTTATCCTGCTGATGCCATTGTGAATATGAATAATGTTATGACTCACAGACAACAATTCCCCTTTGAATGGAGGAATTAAGAGGGAGGTCACTACACAGGCGTGGTGAACTCAAGGGGAACATTTACTAAGAATTCTACAGCGGCTACTCCCACACAAATGCCTTTAAGACAAAACAACAATCGACTTGTAATAACCATGGTACAAACAAACTGAAATGACTATATATCAAAATAATGAGGTTGTTTTTGTTTTTACCACTTTTTCGAGGGCAGCAAAGGAACATTTAACTCCAACAAATCTGTCTAAAAAATGCTTGTAAGTGATCAAAGTATTTAAATGTGTGAAGTCTGCTTATTCCCAAGTGAAGCTACTATCGGGACCCAACAGCCTGCTTTTTTATAAAAGGGATGTCTGAGCAACATACGGAAAATCTCTGAAAGTAATTACATTTTAAGATGTTCAAATGTGTTATTTTCAAGCGCTTTGTACGTCTGAGTTAAGACAATATTATGTTAAAATCTCTCCTCACACACAGGACATTCCATTCAATAATGTTAAGGGCCTTTTACGTTTTCAATTATGTTTTGCTATGATATACAAACAATAAACAGTTGCATACAATTAGTTCCACAGTTAGCATATACAGTACCAGTCAAAAGTTTGGACACACCTTGCCAAGAGTGTGCAAAGCTGTCATCAAAGCAAAAGGTGGCTCCTTTGAAGAATCTAAAATATAAAACATATTCTGGTTTGTTTGACACTTTTTTGTTTACTACATAATTCCATGTGTCTTCCTTCATAGTTTTGATGTCTTCAATATTAATCTACAATGTAGAAAATAATAAAAATAAAGAAAAACCATTGAATGAGAAGGTGTGTCCAAACTTTTGACTGGTACTGTATCTACATGGTACTTTCATTTACTGGTGTAATTACATGCAGCTACGGCATATTAGTAACACAATCCCCATGTTTGACTGAAATATACAGTACAATATCAAAAACAACGTTCTCTGCACAAGGGTACTGACAGTGTAATTGGAAAATAATATCACATGGTTAATACAGATTAATTCTTGATTTTAAATTAGGCCTCTAATGATATTTGAGGCTTAGATGTCTTGGCAACTCAAACTCTTCATATATGAAATACGTTTTGTATCTGTATTTTCTCCAAATGAGGTGCAAGGCTGTTGAATAGATTAGACTGCCTGTCAGGGTGAAAAACAATCACACAGTCATGGTTCAACAGAGTTCAGCGAGTCTTGGCATAAGTGATGAAATATGGTAATCATATTTTTAATATGAGGATCAAACAGAAGATGAGGACTTATGAGATATGGTACAGTGCTGACTTGCTTGACGTCATGTCATATATTTACATGGTTCGGTTGGCTATCACTTTATTTGAGGGTCTGTTTACAAACTACTTATAAGTTAATGTAAATGAAAGTCACACACTATTCTCCCATTACTGTGACACTTATAGACCAATGTTTCAGATCAATAGCAGGTGCAGGAGTTTTGTTGTCCCCCTGCAGTTTGCCTACCAGGCCAAGATACCATACAGCAGGAGTGGAAGACACACTGCTGCTCAACTTCAAGGGAGTGCAGTCTTCATTATGTTCTTCGACTTCACAAGTGCCTTCAACACCACCCAGTCTTCTACACCTTCTACCCTGAAAACCCCTGACAGCTACACCGCCCCCCCGCCCCTCCCTGCCACCCCATCACCTGGATCAGGGGTTACCTTACTGACAGGCTGCATTGGGTCAGACTTCAGAAACACTCTGTTTCAGACACCATCATCACTAAAACAGTTCCTGTCTGAACAAAACCATTGTTCTTCACCCTCTGCACAGCTCGACTGTCACCTTAGCTGGGGTTGTCATTGTGTATTTATTGGTGTTGTACTGCATGTAGTGGCTGGTGCAATCAAATTCCCCCTTTGAGGATGAATAAAGTACTTATCTTAAACTATTTATAAACATTACTACACGTTTGTTAACCATTGCATTTAATGATAAAAGGTTCCCATATTAAAATGTTTAAACGTGGACTAATGCTAATGCAGTTAGTAACAGATACTATAGAATCGTAAACATAAACAAATAATTAACATTAACCATCTTATAATGTCTTTAAGTCTTATAATCTTAAGTCTTATAATGTCTTTAAGGCAATTTACAAGTAGACCCTCAAATAAAATGCCCTTTCCAATCCTTTCCCAGTGTGAGGATATACTCACACTTAATGCCCTTGGGAGATGTTCACTACTGTCCGTACTGTATAAAACATGGTTATTTATACCAGGAACTCATACATACTCATTATGATCAAAGTCCTCCCCCGCCATTTTGTCCATACATACTGATATCTCACAATGCAATACCGAGTGCTAAAACAAACTGTGTTGCACAGCTGAACCCTTAAGAAAGCGATTAAATACCAACTCTTAAGGCGCAATCACACTGACTTCTTTGAGGAAATCTTTGAAGCGTCTGCCTCAGCTCTATACTTGGACTGATAAAAAAATGGACAGAGTAAGTGGACTGAGAAAAATATACTTTGCAGGAGGAAAAGGGGGCCAACTATAAGTGCCTTACAGATTATTTCTTTTATGATTTTCCCTTCTCCAGAGACGGACTCATTACATTAGATTATATTTCATTTCTTTGGCTTTAAGCAAAACTCTGAAGAGAGGATCAAAGCTCTCTCTTTATTAACTTCTTCCGCTTTGGCAGCTCCTGGAGTACGTCGATCTCACACGACACACACCAGTGTCTGTCTCACACACCAGTGTCTGTCTCACACACCAGTGTCTGTCTCACACACCAGTGTCTGTCTCCTGTCTTTGTCTCCACTCTCCGATATGTTTGGAGGGCAGTATTTGAAATGCAATCTGTCTGTAAGAATTAGCGTCAGCCCAGTGCAGCCTGTCTGCCAAAGTTAACCTGTGGCTTTCTTTTAATTAATCAAGTGCCAGAGTGATCCTGCCTGCTATCTTAAAGGAAAGGAGGGGGCGGATGTCAGCAGATAGTATCTAGAAGTGGACATGGTAATTAATCACCTTGATACACTTTCATTTGTAAACATAGCTAATTTATAACATTTTAGTTTTTTGGGGAATTGCTTCAGTGCATGGGGCATCACACCAGCCATGTCCCATGAAAAGTTAAAGTGCCCTTCAGTAACAGGCCACAGATGTATTTTTAATGTTATTTTGGATGGAGTTCAAAATCATTCTCTTTTCTTCACCATCTCTCCTGCAGTCCTCTTTATATTCCTCTTCACTCTAGCAAAACATGCCATATAATAACAAATCATTGATTTAATACAAAACTAAATACTATAGCAACTGCCATTATTATGGAATTGACATGGAATTGTGAGGATGGTAGTGAAGGTGTCTGCTATCATATGGCTTTATTTCCTATTCCGTAAAAAAATGATCATATGTCAATACTGCAAGTTTAGATAGAGCAGCCTAACTGTTCCCGAAGAAGATGAATATCAATATCCCTTCATAATAAATTGAGACGCCCCTTCTGTGAATCCATTTAATCTCTGGGATTTAAATGAAAGTCAATAACTGTCTTCACCATTTTGAATAACACTGATAGTTAAAATGTCTAAATCAAACCCAGGATTTGTTGGAGAATCTATGGCTCTGCTGAACCCGGAAGGTCTGGGTCAACACCTCCTCCATTCATTGGTACTGACTTGTGTAGGAGTAGACATCCACTCTGACATTTGTCCTTGTGTACATCATGAGTCATTCACCATGGGGGGTAGGTATCTCGCTCTGTTTCCACTATGGGAGCCATCTGTGATTCGCTGTTTGATGAACAAAGACAGGTCATTAGAGACAAACATCAAAACCTGCTAAAATGCAGTCAGTAACTATTTTGAAAACACAATATCCAAAGTTGTTATTCTCAGTGGAGTTCGTGTTTCTCCGATTCATCACGTGCCTCATGCTCTGATGTTGAAGCTGCCTTTAAAAGAAGGTCAAACCAGACAGTCAGTTCCCTGAGATAGCTTATGATTAAAGGGCTAAAAGGGATGAAAAATATCGTTCCTAAAGTTTATCAGCATTGACTGTAGTCCCAAGCCTTACTTTCTAGCAATTAAAAAAAAAAATAACATGTCTTATATCAATAGAGACTCTGAATGTTCAAAGACTCTGACTTCAAATTCGCAACGGAATGAATTATTTATACATGACTGGAAGGATAAAGATTTCCAAAAGAAAAAAAGTATTGAGGGTGTTATTTTTTTTCCTCCCATCAGTTTTTGGGCAAAAACTCAAAGGATTATTACTTTGACCTTGGGTTTGTAAAAACAACGCCTCAATATTATTCAGCCCTGTTCACATTGCGCAACTGAGCAGCGGTTGTCAAAGCAACCAGGACTGAGGATGAAAAGGTTTCCGGACTTCTATCAGAATTGATTTTGATTTCCCTGTCAGTCATGCTGCATACAATAGCATTCAATTCCACTGACCACCTTTATGGTTTCTCTATGAGGATTAGATTGAAGTTACAGAATACACATTTCTCATGACATGATCTCATGATGCCTCCGACGTTAGCAAGGAATACAGAGGGGTGGCAAACGTTTAATCTATTCTTGGTGGATCACACGTGTTGCACTGGTGCGATTTCACCCTTTGCCAATGTGTTTTTACACAGACCTGCAGGCTGGTACTGTAGTTATTTAACTTCTCACCAGGAGGGCCTCGTTGTCACACAGACATGTTTTATTTACAAAACATAGCATACCATTTTCTGACAATGGTAGCTATCAATTACTTATCTAAAGTACACGGTACAGTGCATCTAAATTACACTGGCTGACATGAAAACATAGGTTATGTTAATTAACACTGACACAGCTATGTACCACGACACTGTCTTGCCCATGGCTAAACCTGAGCTACAGTTGAAAATATATGCTCTTATCCTTCCAACAGTGATGAATACACAGCAAATTGTTGAAATAAATCCCTGATTAATCCCTTTAAAGGGGGATTTATTTTTTTATTAAAATATATCTAGAGTTGGCAGAGTTTTAGGTAGATCTTTAAAAGTACAAAAATGTAACACTACCAATTGTATGCAGGAACCTAAAATGTCTCTCCCATATTGCATGACTGAAGCTATCAATAAAGACGGGCCAGGGGACTGATCGTTCAAATGCAGTCCTTTAAGAGTCTTACATTTGTGTACCTGCTGATCTCTTGTGTACCTGCTGATCTCTTGTGTACCTGCTGATCTCTTGTGTACCTGCTGATTACAGGTTTTCTCCTTTCTTTTGTTCCAAAGGAAAGCATGACGCGTCCTCTTATCCATTGATTGGTCTATTCTAGGACGTGAGCCCAACACTGAGAATGTAACGATAATTACTGCAACACTCCTGGTATTAGTCACCTGCCAACATCACTTCTTCAACACACTGTGTATTGCTGTTATGTACAGTATGTCTAAATAACATTTTCACATTTACATTTTTGACATTTAGCAGACGCTTTTATCCAAAGCGACTTACAACAAATACATTTGTCTAAAGTAAGTGAATCATCGATACATCAGTCATCATAAGAAAAAAAAAATCGATGCTAGGACCAGAAAAAAGAAAAAAGAAGTAAATTATTTTTTATTATTATTAACAGTAGAGGAACTGTACAGAGGGGTAGTGGGGGGGTTAAGAGGTATTTGGGAGGGACAGTCAAGATGTAGCCTGAAGAGATGGGTCTTCCGTCCATCTACGGCGGAAGATAGGTAGCGACTCTGCAGTCCTGACAGCAGTGGGAAGCTCGTTCCACCAAAAAGCACATCAAATCAAATCAAAGTTTATTGACCATATGCACAGGATACAGGTGTAACCGTGACACTTGAAATGCTTATTATGAGCTACAGTACCTCTCAACAGTGCAGTGAAATTCAAGGATAGGAACAAAATAAATGATGATAAAATAAGAGATAACAATACAGAATATACAATCAATAGTAATACGAGTCAAACAAAAAGTGTAGCCTTGAAATGGTGGAATATACACAGATAAATATTACAGATATAGCAGCAGTGATTTGCAGGAGTGAGTGCAAATTGTCTGGTGCAGATGAACAGCAGATAGTTCTGCTGAGCAGCTAAGAGTATCAGTTCAAAAGACTTATAGCTTGGAAGTAGAAGCTGTCTCGGAACCTCTTGGTCCGAGACCGGATGCTCCGGTACCATTTGCCAGACCGCAGTGGAGAGAACAGGGCGTGGCTGGGGTGGCTGCAGTCTTTGGTGATCTTCCGGGCCTTTCTCAGACACCTCCTGGAGTACAGTAGATGTCCTACACCGTGCTGTTTTCACCTCCCTCTCTAGAGCCCTGAGGACGTGGGCGAGGCAGCCGGACAAGATGCCCTCAATGTGTAGAGCATTTTATAATAATGTCAGTTTCCACACCAAGGTTTGGCTGAGACTTCCAGGGGACGGGGCTCTCAATGTAGGGGGGGGGGACAGAATAGCTCCCCCTCCAAATGGTGCACCTACAGAAGTTGGTGAGGATCTGAGGAGCCTCTGTACAGTATGCTGTCGGTCAGATGTAATGAAGATGACAAGAGAAATAGAGGCCATGCAAATACTGTTTTAGCATAACATGATATCATGATGTTGAACCTAATCAAATACGGGGGTTGCGGCTTAAATGCACACAGATGTGTAAGGAAATAAAGGACAATAGAACGTCGGTGTTTAAAGGAATCTTTTACTTGGTGTATCAGGCAGCAGAGCAAGTCCATGATCTGGGTCCAGCCGTGTGGTCTGAGCCAAGAACAGAGTTTTCCATCAGCCCTTTGGGCTGTCACTCAGCCTAAAGCCGTATACAACGCTTTAACATGTGATACCAACCTGTAAGTTAATTGTTTTGATTTTTGTTTTTGTCACACTTAACTTGATCACTCAAAAAACAGTTCCCAATGGTTGGCCTGATTAGCTTTTTTCCCTAACAGTCTAAATCTTACAGATGTGTGCTGACTACCATAACATTGTCATTATAAATTGTCATTATAAAATGTATAAATGCAGATTTTGTGCTGTGTGCACACAAGTTTTAGTCAGATTTGTTGAACAGTCAAATTGCATCAGTGGTGATATTTCATTAATCAAACTAATTACCCCGATAGTTCTCCCTGACAGTGTCTTCCAACATGAATTAATCAATTACATTCAGATGAACACAATCCAAAATAAACAATTTACATCCCATTATCCCAGCTGTGCTTGGTGCCAGAATTTTTTGTTTCCATCTCGAAGAACGGCCCAAAAAACCCCTCCAAAAAAAGCCCAGGGCCGTGGCCCCTAAACTGACCTGTCCTACCGTGACCTTGGGGAGATTTTGAGTCTTTGTTGGGATTTGGGAGTTTGGGGGTAGGCATGCGATGTGTCCTGCACTCTCCCATTGTTCGGCTAGGCTAGTCTGTGGGACTGCTAATTGCTAAGTCTCGCATGAAAACACGATATAAACCGTAAAAGGGACAGATCATTCACTACCAACGTACATAGCAACAAGCAGAAGGACTAAATCAAACTCACAGATTATACATTTATTGTAATGCAATTTACAATGAAATTAAAACTCCAATTGAGGGCATACGTTTTGACGACACAAGAATGACAAAAACTAAAAAAGGACTAAATCAAACACTGATTTCACAGATTGACATTTACTGTTAATCAATTTACAATTAGATTAAAACTCCAGATGCGGGCATACATTCTGACTCCACAAGAATGACAAACAAGAAACAACAAGTAGAAAAGAAAAGCTGGCAAAGAGACTGCAGGCCTGTGCAGAAGCATTAAACAATCTCACTCATACCAGTATCATCTCCAACACGTTGTCTTTTAGAGGGAGTTTAATTGATGTCATCTGGTCCCAGTGTGCACCATAGAATACCTCCTCCCACTGTGAGGAAGGCTGTGGGAAACAGTTTGTGTATCTCAAGCCACAACTAAACACACACAGCGCCCAATACACATCATACAATTGAAGCCTCCCCATGGATCCTGTGGTGATCCATCTACAGTGAGCTGCATCATGTGCGGCCCATTCCACTCATCAACCATGCTCATTAACTCAAATACTACACAGAGCCCACGCATATTTTTTCAATATATTAATTAGGAAAAAATGTGGGCTCTTCTGTAGATCTCTGCCACTGATCACTATTAGGAGTTGACACAATTGAATTATTGCCACGAAGCATTGGTGTGGAAGTGTAGAATATTAGATGAAATACTATTTAGATGAAGTAGCCTCTGAAATTGCTAAATGTATTTATTGTGATGGGAAGCCACAGTAGCGTACTGCCTGATCTGACCTGCTTCATTTGCATGTATTTGTTTATGCCGTCCCTTACACTGTCCCTCATGCCTTACTGAAGCAGGAAATGGGGCAGGGGTAAGCTTGGCAGATTATGTGCACCTCCCTTGCAAGCTGCTCTGGTTAGCGTGAGGTGCTAAATGTGTTAGCATATCTGGCTTTGACCGGGATAAGGGCCTTGAACTCTTCGTACAGCTGCAGATATGACTGAGGTCAAATAACATTCTTTTCAATAGCCAGTGGATGGAATGAAATGTATTAGACATGCAAACGTGTCATGGGAACAGTATCCAAGAGAGAAGAAGAAATAAGGAACAGAAAGAAAAGATTCCTGTGACCATGTGAACAGTGTTTGTACAATAATGGTATGAGTCATCGCTTGGTAATATTTTCCACAGTGATGATGCAGGATGAATTTCATCCCCCTAAGGCTATGAATAAATCTCACTCTTTTATTCACCACTTGACAATACATATTGCAGATGGCAAGTTGGCATCATGTACTTGCTTATGCACCTCCCGTTGTGTAGATGTTCTGACAATATGGCCGTCTGAGTCCCTTTCCAGCACGGCCATCTCGAGAGACTACTGTTACCAGGTCAGTATTTTGGCAATGTGTCCATGTGCCTTATGGAGGCAGACTCTCAGCATCTGAATGGGTCAAAGGTTGACCCTCTGGGAGACACTATTTGTGTATTTTTCTATTGTTTTTCAGGATAGGTCAGGACCTGACTACATTGATTTGTTCTGTGGCCACGTTGTTGTCCCTGAAGTCACAAGCCAAGTACTGTAGGGATCTATTGTGCTCTTCTCTCTGGTTCCTTCTTTGGGATACACATCCACACATACACAAGTCAA
Source organism: Argentina silus (assembly GCF_951799395.1). Taxonomy (NCBI): domain Eukaryota; kingdom Metazoa; phylum Chordata; class Actinopteri; order Argentiniformes; family Argentinidae; genus Argentina; species Argentina silus. The sequence goes on along the minus strand of NC_139660.1, from coordinate 2,829,122 downwards.
CATCAATAAAACACAATGGCTAGGTCTAGAATAATGTGCAGCATATTGAGTTCCATACACATGAACTCTGCTTGGGGTCTAACCCCAGCATCAAGACACAGCAACTATCTATGCACGGAATTTGATCCCGAGGCCCTCATTTTTATATAAACCGGGCTCTCTTTCCACCAAAGGAAGGGAGAGAGAAACAATAATGTGCAGAGTTTAAGTGGCTGCCCTGTCTGAGCCTTATCATAGCAGACATCTGCTAGAAGCCGGCAATTTACATCCAATTTACCACAGAGATAAATGCTCTTTACCTGCTGAATGTGTCATCTAATGGGGATGAGAGTCCCATTGTCCAGGCCTGAGAGGATGGTTAACTCTCTCTGGTACCCACAGTGCTACGCTGTACATCAAAGCTTTCAATACGACGGGCGCCCACCATGCAATGCAGTTCTCCCTCAGTCGACTTGGTTCGACATCTCCCTCCGGCACCCGTTTGCAGCGTTCCTTTAGAAACCTAGCAACCGAGCTAAACTGTTCCATTGGAAGGCTTAACAGCTTCCCATTAAGTCATTAGATAGCTTTTTTTTTCCCCCTATAGAAATCCTGCTAATTTAGGCTTCACTCTTACAGAGTGAAGTTCTCTCTAGTTTGGTTAACCAACAAGGGATTGAATTTAATCACTAGTCGAGCTACTTTCTCTTGTGTCCTCCCGGTACCTTGTGAGTTGTGTTGCTAGCTAGTGGGTTGACAAGTTAGCATGCATTGCTGACTCACTCATTCAAGCGATGTTAGCTAGCTTTCACTTTCACGTGTCTTACGACTGACTGAGCCCTCTTTGTGTACACTACCATCGAAGTGCTACCCCTCTATTACTAAACCAAGTGAAAGACAGAGTATTGCTTTCCTCCCTCTGGTTGTGTGCATCAGTTAACACTTGGTCGTTAGCATTTCTTGACAGGCTAGATAACGGTACACCACCGTTAGCTCGCTCAAACCATTACCATTGTAATTTGTTTGGCTGACTAGCGTTCATCACACCAGTGAGGCTACGCTGAGCTAGCTAGAGGCAGGGTAGGTTAGCTGAATAATACACCTCACACCAAGGTAATTGCTATAAGTCATTAGCCTTCTCTCTTGTAGTTCCTTCTGGGATCAAAATGAATTTTGTGTGCGAGGACATGTTTGCTTGCATTCGCAGTTAGCTAGAATTCATGAGTTACACTGCCTTTCAGGGTGTAACTGACTTGAAACCTCCGAATACTCCAAGTAAAAGAAAGCCTTGCTAGCTAGGCATCCAAAGTTAAACCTGCTGCATAAAGCCTTTTCTTTTGCCAAAGTCTAGCCATCCAAAGTTAAACCTGCTGCATAAAGCCTTTTCTTTTGCCAAAGTCTAGCCATCCAAAGTTAAACCTGCTGCATAAAGCCTTTTCTTTTGCCGAAGTCTAGCCATCCAACGTTAAACCTGCTGCATAAAGCCTTTTCTTTTGCCAAAGTCTAGCATGGTCCATAACGTTTCCGTGCTCTCTCTCAGTGCTTCGCTAGTGCTGACACAATCCCTACGCGTTCCCGCCCCTTGGCTGGCTCAGACTCTTCCAAATGACGTCAGCACTTTACAGAGGTGCTGCAAAAAGCCTTGCTCCCTTGTGCGTCTTCCCCGGGCAGGTAGACCCCTTGTTGTTGGTGAATTTTCTTGGCTAGCTAGCTCACGTGACTGGTGTCAGCTCGTTTCACTGGGTAACACCATAACGTGTCCTGTGTTGCCTGTAGCAACACTATACTGTCAGTTAGCATAACACTCGCTCGGCTATGTGCCCCTGTCGTCATACGTAGAAACAAAGACGGTGGAAGAACGAGAGTGTTGCTAATCTCTCTATGGTCTTTGCATCCGTAAAACCACTTCAGTGTCCTTCACTAGTATATTGTACTGTTGTAATTCCTTTGATGGCATTAATCTCACTATTAACTGTTTTGTTGAGGTTTGTCTCGTACCGAGCGGCCTTGCTATACCAGGAGTGGCCTTGTTATACCAGGAGTGGCCTTGCTATACCAGGAGTGGCCTTGCTATACCAGGAGTGGCCTTGTTATACCAGGAGTGGCCTTGCTATACCAGGAGTGGCCTTGTTATACCAGGAGTGGGCTTGCTATACCAGGAGTGGCCTTGTTATACACTAGCGTCAGCAGGCGAACACACCCCTAGAGGGGATTCTTTCCCTCTGTTCAGCCTGGGCTTTTTAGCCATACTGAGGAGGATAGATTTTCCAACTTGCTTCTGAGGGTGAGGAGAGAGGAGCCTCTTGAGTTGTGTCAGTCGTGTTCTCTCACGGGGAGATGGCCGATGCTCCTGAGGAGGAGCCCCCTCCCCTCCGCTCAACCTGGCCAAGGAGTCCATTGCTGACCTTAGCTTCCTGGAGGCAATCAGGGCAGTAGCTTTTCCCTCTTTTGAAGGCTAACTGTCAGCTATTTCGGCACGCCATGTTGGTCCTGGTATGACAACTACAGGGGCACGTGAATTGGGTTATGAATGTAACCCCTGTTCTCTGAAGGTTTGCCCCTCTTTTACGGCTCGTGAAGAGGTGGTTCGCAGAATGAAATGGGCTTTATTGGCAGCGACTATGCGGGCCCAGATGCACGCAAAGCGTTCTCAGCCTGTCCCTGGCATGATTGGATAGGGTTTCAGCGAATAGGGATGCAAGGAGTGCAATAGTGAAATGTCTACTTCATCTCCGTCAGAGAACCGGGGTTATATTCGTAACCCAAAGTTTAATATCACCAGAAATATATTATGGTTTTACAGTATGTTCATGTATGTTACCAGCCTTCCCCCGGGGTATTGATGGGTCCTGTTCCTGTGATGGCTGTTGTGCCAAAGAATCGAAAGGAGTGGAAGCAAGGTTTTCACTGTGATGTGAGGATTGCAAAGCAAAGCACAATTGTTGTTGGAGATAATTTATCTCATGAATCGGGGAAGTACACAGGCAACACTCTGTTTTGGAGAAATATAACCTTTTAATTGTATTTTTTTAATTGAGAGTTAATGTGTAAATAAATGCCAGGCAGACAACTTAAGTTGAGCTGAGAAAACGGTGGCATGATTTGATAAGCACACTGCACACGCTTTACTTCCTTATCAACAGCCGCATATTGGGGCTAATTGATATGATTATGTGGTGGATTTAGAAGTGTGTGTAATTGAACTAAATGTTTCATCATCATGGGAGAATGTTCCATAATTAATTGAGAATACTTCATAATCACACAATTAGCCATGCAATTACCAGAAATTCTACAGAAAAGCGAATTCCATGGACAATACTTGCACAGGCATGCACTTGCACAGGCATGCACAGCACGTCACCTGAATATCCACTACCTAGGCCTACTTATATAGTCGATAGTCATAGTCTATAGACTGTACAGTACATTTGGAGCTGCCCTTTTGGACAGATCTATCACCCTTTAAATAAAGGCATTATTTATTCAAAAGGCACTGTTGGCACAAAACAACAACACTGGAACAAGAACAATACACACACACACACACACACACACACACACACACAGACACCCCAAACATCAAAAGAAAAGGGAAATAATATCAAAAGAATGACCATGACGTCCATGGATCAAACGTCACAGCGTCAACTCTGCGCCTGTGTCGGCAGCCACAGGAAGCAGTTTAACAGCCCGGTATCATCCATCTGCTCCTTCAGGGGCGGCCATCGCAGCCAACGTCCTCCATTCATCACTGACGACACGCTACAGACCCACTGAGCGCCGGGGAGGAGGACGGGGGTCTGATAGAGAGGGCGATAGAGCAGGCGGGAGGGAGAGAAGAGAGTGAGATAGGAGGGAGATAGGGCAGGTGGAGGGGAGGGGGGGGGACCAGAGAGTGAGATAGGAGGGAGATAGGGCAGGTGGAGGGGGGGGGGGGACCAGAGAGTGAGATAGCAGGGAGATAGGGCAGGTGGAGGGGGGGGGGGGACCAGAGAGTGAGATAGGAGGGAGATAGGGCAGGTGGAGGGGAGGGGGGGGGACCAGAGAGAGATAGAAGCGTGGGACCAGAGTGTTATTCCCACCGCACCGGTCGACAGGCTCACCCCTGCTGCTCTGAGACGTCTGCACCTGCTGGGGTCTGGCACCTTGATGTTAATACAAAACCACCAACCTGGAGGGACAGGCCCACCAACATCTGGGCGGGAGGACACGCAAAAAAAAAAACATGAACACACTGTCTGGCTTGTTTGATATCACCTTGGTAAAAGACAGATGAGTGTTTTTTTTTTGCACAAGTATGGATGTGTTTATTAGTACCAGTGGGGAATTGGGACACACTGTTTACAATGGGTTGAGATACCGGGGGAAATCGGACAGAGGACAGCCTCATTGTTAATTCATGGGATGTGTGATACCACCTCGAGTACAGTGATCAGCCTGGCTCATCAACAGGCCGACGGATGTTAGGATCAGTCAGTATATGCATGACACAATATATTATTGTGACATTAGCACATAGGCAGTTAATCACAAAGCTAATAAATAAGCAATATCACTTTTCATAGGCTACAGTAGATAAGTGGATGGTTTCAAGGATGCCAGGCCTCTGAAGTGCTTTAGTGCCTGCATGCTTATCAGATCAGAAGGCTTGTGAAGACTTATTCACACTCCATGGTCGCTTTGTTACCAACCCAATTATATCGCAGCTCAATGTTTAGTCAATCAGAAGGGGAGGAATACACACAGCCATCTCCTCATATAAGGGCCTGGCTTAATTTCACCTCCTATCAGCCAGCTGTACCCATGCAGTGCAATTGCTCAATCATTTGCTCATAATCTTTTTCCCTGATATTAAGTGGTGTGAGCATATGGTGGCATTTACAATGACGAATGTAAATATGGGTGACAACATAACTGATAGAAAATGCGTGGTGAGTACCTATTCAACTCGTTAGCAAATTTACCAATGCAGTGGAATGGATGATGTGGGTATGTGTTTTCATTTAATAAACCCTAATCTGCGTCACTGGCTTAAGTGCTGCTTGGAGACCAAAGGCGTTCATTCCGACCAGGTTTACCTAGGATCCAGGTCTGAAGAGAAGGTCAACACTTGCATGGCTCAGATGTGGTCATGGCCAGAGCTGCGCGCGTGGGTGTAGGCTTTCTACAAGTATTGTGCAATGGAAAGGTTCATTCCCTGAATGTTGGTATAATGGGAACACATTTATTGATCAGAGTTGTATAACACAAACACATAGTTAATTGCTTAATCCAACGGTTGCCAGATGTTTAAACATTCAGACTGATGGTGCACTTTGGACCGATTCAAGCCAGAATATCTAACTATTATCCAGGGCCACACTGTACCGGGATGTGTGTCTGGCACAGAGAACAGAACAGACAGCTGCCTCGCGGTTATTACACACTGTCATCACTTCTATGACAGCTCTGTAAATGCTATCGAAATGTCACATATTGAAATGACTCTGGCCACATTCTGGACAGCGTGTTCTTTGCAATGGGACTAGGTCCAAGACGCATATCAGATGCATAACAGTCTGATGATTACTACTGCACTGAAGAGGATTATTATGGTTTCATGAAAAAATAAATAATAAAAAGAGGGAAGTAATTACAACAGATGACAATCAACCTGTTTTTATTAGGAGGCTTAACCTGTGTTCCACAGAAAAGAAAGCAACTCTACTGCAGCACCTGATGGAGGGGACAGCATACGCTGCTTACACCTGCTAGGTAATCCAGAATCAGACAGGAGATGGAAAGATGAATAGCAGACGGCAACACTGAATACGACAATAACAATGGCTATGCTAGGCCTCATACACAGCCTGTGTATGGACTAAATGCACTTTAAAAATAGTCCATATTTATGTAGCCCATATTTAGTATTTAGTTTTTAGTATTTAATGCTATAATTGCACTGTCCTATAATTGCACTGTCTGCCTTACCTTTTTGCACCTCACCTAACTGCAAAGACGTTTACAACTGCACCTCGCCTGTTTACAATCCTGCTTATGTTGTATGTGTATGTTATGTGTGATGTCTCTATATCTGTAAGCTACTTGGAACCTGAATTTCCCCTAGGGATAAATAAAGTTTCTATCTATCTATCTATCTATCTATCTATCTATCTATCTATCTATCTATCTATCTATCTATCTATCTATCTATCTATCTATCTATCTATGTATGGATTGATAGAAACAAAAACACATTGAGAATACAGGAGGCAACGTTGAATAATAGCATGATTTTGAGGGTTTCTTAAAGGGAATACTGGCAAAAAACAAATTACAAAAATACATCTGAAACGTATCAGGATTAACCATGAGTAAAATGTGGTTAAAATGATTTACGCTGTTCGATGTAAAGGAACTGTATTTAGTCCTATTTATCTCAACTTTCAATATTCTGCTTCACCGAGCTGATTTGTCTAATTTCCATTTAGATAAGTACCTCCAGATTTACTTAAGTTAGGACTAATCACTGCACTTTTTCTGTTGTTTTCAGACAAGTTTTACACAGCAGGGGTTGAGCTCATTATAATTCATTCATAACTAATCAAGTACAGTCAATCAGTGTGTCTAATCTTCCATCTCTCACACACACACCCACACCCACACACACACCCACACACGCACGCGCACGCGCACACACACACGCACACACACACACACCCACACATGCACACACACACACACACACACACACACACACACACACACACACACGCACGCACACACACACCCCATCATTGTCATTATCATGACACCAAGAGAATTATGGTACTGTTAGTTACAAAATGCAAATAATAACTACCACCAGCTCAATGTCATAAAGGTGACTTCACACGGGGCTCAGTGGCTGTTTTATGTTATCATGTTGATGACCCAGAGGATGATGTTAAATTGTTCATATAGGAGCAGGCTGAATAGAGGATGATGTTAAATTGTTCATATAGGAGCAGGCTGAATAGAGAATGATGTTAAATTGTTCATATAGGAGCAGGCTGAATAGAGAATGATGTTAAATTGTTCATATAGGAGCAGGCTGAATAGAGAATGCATATTATTGAAATATACATTACTATGCTGCTACCCATTGCTGTTCGTGCTCCTGCATTATCATGTGGATGTGCCGTGTGGAGATACTGTTGAACCTGTGGATGTGCAAAGCATATAGAAAGAAGCTGTTACGCCTTCATGAATAGACGCCTACGTCAAAGTCATGGGGGGAGTATACTGCAACGTCTGCTCTGATTACACAATTATCTACAGAACCAGTCAGTAAGTATTCATCCATCCATACATCCATCCATCCATACACACATCCATCCATACACACATACATCCATACATACATACATACACACATACATACATACATACATACATACATACACACACACACAAACACACACATACATACATACATACATACATACATACATACATACATACATACATACATACATACACACACACACACACACACACACACACATACATACATACATACATACATACATACATACATACATACATACATACATACATACATACATACATACATACAGTACCAGTCAAAAGTTTGGACACACCTTCTCATTCAATGGTTTTTCTTTATTTTTTATTATTTTCTACATTGTAGATTAATATTGAAGACATCAAAACTGTGAAGGAACACATATGGAATTATGTAGTAAACAAAAAAGTGTTAAACAAACCAGAATATGTTTTGTATTTTAGATTCTTCAAAGTAGCCACCTTTTGCTTTGATGACAGCTTTGACACTCTTGGCAAGTTTGTGTCCAAACTTTTGACTGGTACTGCACATTATCTTGTCACGCAATTACAGATCTTGTTTCAAGTTGAATGTCAATATCAACATCTTCTTTTACATCGTCAACAAGTTGTCCTCGCAATCATTGTTTGTTGTGCCGTTGCACAAAAGTCCCAAACGATACCTCATTATTTGTTCTGAAGTCACAAAACAGTTGAGTAATTTCTTACATTGTCTCCCCTGACATTGGAGTCAAAAGTCTGTCACACCTATTAAGATGTCAACGGGGAGGCTGTATTGAGATGTTAACGGGGGAGCCTGTATGAGATGTGTATTAATGGAGAGCTGTATGTAAGGTAATTAGCTCACAACTGGGTGTTATGGAGCAGACCATCCCAGGTCTAAAGGCCAAGTCTCACAGTTGCCTGTAAAACCCTGGCCGCACCTGTCTGCCACCGGGCAATTAAGCAGCAACCAACAGCTGTTGTCTCTGTCTCTACGGCACGGATGCCGTCTGAGTCTTCAGACCAGTCAGCAGAGACTCTGCCTTTGTCACTAAGGAAGTATGATGTAGTGTGTGTCCGAGAAAACATACTGTATTGCTTTTCTGAAACATGTTCCGAAAACAGGCTTACATGCACTGTATGTTCACACTGTATGTTCACACTGCAATGAAATGTAGACAAAAAATAGTGTGTGTAATCATACATGTACAGTAGGTGCTTGTTGACGACCCTTGCATGGTGTAAACACAGGTCTAAAACCTTTCTAGCCATGTTGAAACAAAGATTGCTTAAAGACATCAGAGTCCAACATTATTTGCCCCTGTCTCTATGGCGATTATTGTTGCAGCTACATTCCGGAGGTTTCCCACCGCTGCGACTCCAAAGGGCAAGGATGACATCAAACCCACCGGGCGGACGCGGAGTGGGTTAAAATTGGACAGGGAACCTGATTGGAATGACAGATAGAGGTAGGAATAATGGCTTTATGTGTGCTGGCAAGCAGAGGATATTTGAAACGATATCGCGCTTTCCCATCAAGAAAGGTGTCTCCTTCCCTTTTGAAAGCCCTGCCAGACCTCTAGTCTAAATGGTATGCTTCTTTAGGAGATATGAGGTAAAGGCAGTTCATCTGTCTTTTCTGTAATATTCTACACTATGGCTGATCAAAGCAAATCAAATCAAATCAGACATTCTTTATATAGCGCCTTCCGTGCAAAATTGCAATACAAGGTGCTTAACAATATAATGAAAATACAACAATACAGTGAAAATACAACAATACAGTGAAAATAAACTGTAATATAAGGAAATGATAGTATAGGAAATAGGAGACATGGTAGAACAGAGACCAGTGTAGCACAGTAGAAGAGGGTAGATTAAAATAAAATGTATTAAGAGAATGCTAAGCTAAAAAGATATGCCTCAAGATTTCTTTTAAAGGTGTTTACAGACTGTGACGCCCTCAGCTCCTCTGGCAGGCTGTTCCAGAGGCGACACTAAATGCCGCCTCCCCGTAGTTCTTTGTCCTCACCCAGGGAACAACTAAAAGGCCAGTGCCAGAGGACCTGAGTGATCTAGAAGGAACATATATTAAAAGCATGTCTGACAAGTATTCAGGTGCTTGATGTTCAAATCACTCCATTGAGTGATTTGAACATCAATAAAAGGATCTTAAAATCTATTCTAAAACTGATAGGCAACCAATGGAGGGACTTTAGGACAGGTGAGATGTGTGCTCTCCTTCTGGTCTTGGTTAGTACACGTGCTGCTGCATTCTGAATGATTTGTAGCTTATTTATAGCTTTCTTAGGTGGACCAGAAAGCAGAGCATTGCAGTCTCTCAGTATCTGCCTGGGAGAGTAACGGTTGCACTTTAGCAATATAAGGTGTTAAAAGGCGGTTTTAGTGAGATTACTGATTCAAAATTCAAATCAGGGTCTAGAAGCATGCCAAGGCTTTTTGCTAGGGGTTTGGCGTTTTGTGCCAGGGATTTTAAGTTAGTGCACAGTATCTCTCTCTGGACCTTTGAACCTCTGTCTATTGTCTGTTCAATTGCAAGAAATTATGTGACATCCACAAATTGATACGATCAATGCATTGAACCAATTTATCAATAGGGTTGATGTCATTGGGTGATAAAGACATATACATTTGTGTATCATCGGCATAGCTATGAAAATTAATTCCATGTTCTCTGATGATATTTCCGAGTGGCAGCATATAGAGACTGAACAACACAGGTCCCAGAATGGAGCCTTGAGGAACCCCACATGTTATGCTAGTGTTAGCCGAGGAGTGGTCACCGATGGAGACAAAATAGTCTCTGCCGGACAGACAAGTCCTAAACCATCTAAAACTGAGCTAGAGAGGCCAACACACTTCTGAAGTCTGTTAATAAGGATGTCATGATCGACTGTATCTAAAACAGAGCTTTTAAGTCTAAAAGTACTAATATTGAGAGTTTTGTGTCATCCATGTTCATTCTCAGGTCATTTACAACTTTAACTAGCAGTGTCTCAGTGCTGTGTTGAGGATGAAAGCCAGAAAGCCAAATATACAGCTGAAATTTAGGTAATCATTTAGCTGTTTAAATACTAATTTCTCAAGAATTTTGCTTAAAAAAGGTTTGAAATTGGCCTGAAATTGTTTAGCACTGAAGGATCCAGGTTACCTTTCTTTAGGAGAGGTTTCACAATTGCAGTTTTCAGTGCCAGAGGGAAAACACCAGTCAACAAGGAGTGGTTTACAATCACTTGCACTTCATTCTCAAGACAATTCTTAAAAAAGTCTTCAAAAAGGTGGTGGGGATAGGGTCAAGTGAGCAAGTGGAGAGTTTTAATTACATTACTTCGTTCCTGAGCATTTCTTTATCAACAGCAGCAAAATCATTCATAGCAGTCTAGGGCAGAGGGAAAAGGTCCAAAGACAGGGGCTGATACACATTCAGTATAACATGGTTTATATCCAACCTGATTTTTGTTATCTTGTTAAATGCTGCAAACTCTTCACATTTTGATGTTGGTGCGATGAAAGAGTGGCTTTTTGGAGCTGGATATATGAGGCTGTCAATAGTTGAGAAAGGCATTCTGGGATTATTATAATTTTTAGAAATCAGCTTTGAGAAATGAGCTTGTCTTGCATGTCTAATTGCTTTATTGAAGATAGTGAGGTGTTCTTTAAAAATGTCATAATGGACTTGCAGCTTAGTTTTTCTCCATTGACGCTCAGTTTCTCTACAGTTGTTCTTTAAGTTAATAATATCCACAGTTCTCCATGGTGGTTTCTGTTTAGATTTAATCTTCTTAAGTTTGGCTGGTGCTATAGTGTCAATGGTAGTCTTCAGCTTATTATTAAAGATGCCGGTCTATATCTGGCACTACGTGATAGATGGGTAACATTTCATACAAACGTCTATTTTATGCTTCTAGAAGACCATAATACTAAAATGTATTGCTTTTTGATGGAATCCAGAATTGGCTCTGCTATTAGCCACAGTAACAAAATAAAGTGTTTTGTTTATTGCCAGAAAGTGCACCGTCTGACGGGCCTCCTATAGAGTGCATTTTCTCTGTACATGGGTCATAACGAGGCCTGTCACAGCTGTAGATATATCTTGCACTTCAAAAACTAGAGCGCAATTAGGTCCAAATTACTGCCCATATGGTGAGAGCTCTCAACACGCATTTCATAAACCTGCAGTTAATTGGACTGCATTCCCAATACGCTGCTATTGATCTATATACATATTGAAACGTAAGTACCTTCATTTTCCCTCATACAAATGAAACACCCGCAAGCTGTTTTTGGCTCACATTAGGCAGGCCTGCAAGTCATTACAAACAATTCAGATAAAGATGGTAGGTGTGCTACAGTACTTAGCACCTTTGGGCACTTTGAGCACGTTTTAGCTACCTGTCATAAAGAAATATATGAATGTGGTTCTAATGGCTGATCTGCTTTGTTCAAAGTTCATCGGATCAGGCCACCTGCATGACCAATAGCAAGGCCTGTCATGGTGATTAGCCTGGATATCGGGCTGTGCGGGGAACAGATGGACGGCAATCACTGGCTCAATGTTCTGCAGCCGAACAAACGTAGGATTTTGGCAGGAGTGCCATTGTTGCTGCTCAATTTTCACAGTCGACAAATGGAGGGGGGTCACACAGTCTCACCTAGAGAGAGGCCTTCGTACAACCAGACACCCCCCCCCCCCCCCCCGCCGCAATGAATGAAAGGCCAAAAAAAAAAAAAAAAAACACCCCTCGAACCACCAAAGCTCTTTGTTGAAAAATAATCAGAACGATTAATGCCTAGAATAGAGTTCTGACTAGCCTGACAACCTTCCATGGATTCAGCTCAGGCATAATTGTCTTGTAATAACACTCTTTGGCATTTTTGAAGACATTGCTTACAACGGGGTCCTTCTGTGTGCTGCGGAGAAAAATACTTTACTTGCATTTAGAATAAAGAGTCGAGATCCAGGTGCTCTTTTATCCTCTTAAGATGATTTTTTCACAACACAACATTTTCACTTGACCGCTTTATGCAGAATGAACTTCAAACATATGAAAGGCTTATATATTATAGATTATATATATATATATATATATATATATATATAGAGAGAGATTATATATTTGGCAACGATTACTCAGTGAAATTCCAGAGAGTACAGCACTGATCATTAAGTAGGTATTGACTTCCATGTAATGCTGCAGTCCCCCTCCTGTGATGGGTGATGTAGGGACTCAGCTTAGCAGGAGATTGAGCACTATCCTGCACCATCGCAGAAGGAGCTCACCCCCAGGGTAGGCCCAGCTCCATTCACCTCAGACAAACATGTGGCCGAATTCACAGCCCGCCTGCCCGCCCGCCCGCCTGCCTGCCTGCCTCTCCTACAGGAGAATGAAGCTGGATCTCATACAGCATCTAACCTTCATATTGTCTCCCTGCCTGCCTGGCTGTGGCTTGCTGCTGTCAGATCACCAGGTAGCCTCTCTCCCTGGGCCTGCTGGTGGAGTGTGACTCAGAGACAGATGACTACGCTGACAGACGTCTGCGCAGACGGACGACTACGCCACATGTCCAAGAAGTGGTAGTGAGCTGCCACGAGGGCCCGTCTCTCTCCAATCACACGGCGCAGCAGGGACTCCATGGTTCATTGGGAGAATCAATCTGGTTTCAGCTGCCACGGCCATTAGATGTGTTATTAATGTATTAAGTGGCGTGGATATCAAGACGACAACCATGGAACCCATAAGTGGAAAAAAGAAAGACATTTAAGGGGACTGCATGAGAAATGTACAGAAAATGCACATGTCATTTAGTGTGGACCCACGACAGATAGCAAATTGAACTAACTATGCTACAGTCCATTTGCTTTCACTGTATGTGACGTGGTTAGAAATGTATACACTTCATTAGCTAACTCTGTGTATAATGAGCATCTGATTCATTAGAGCAATCAAATGTCCACACTGTGTCTGTTGGATATTATGATCTCTATGGCAGCACAGCAATCAGCACGCAAGGTCAAAACACCACCCCTGCATAACCATTAAAATCACAGAGCGTGAAGCAAAGATGTATTGAAATACACACATTACAGCCGCAGCCACGGGGAATGACTGTACAGTCCTGTAGGTGTTATTAGAAACCACTATGTTGGCATAAGTCTTAATTAAGATCTCTGTTGGGATGAATGGCAGTAGTAAAAGCCGCTTTAATATGGGACACAGTAGGGGGCTTGCACCAGGGCTCCGCTGCCTCAGTAATGTACATTCTGATAAAATGTGAGAGGTGGTTTGAAAGAGCCTACAAGCCACCAGAGGCTTGTTTCACTATCACTGAATCCCTCACATCCCATGGAAACCCTCACATCTCTGGTATTGCATCAAACAGTTGCTGCCAAAATGTTTTTTGAAAGGACCGATTGAAGATAAGAGTGCATTTTTTAAACATTATCAGATTATAATTTTTTTTACACTGAGAATTGTCTTGTATACTGAAAGCAGATTGGATGTTTTCTCTGAGGTACTAATTCAAGCAAGGGTGAATAACACATATACACTCACCGGCCACTTTATTAGGTACACCTTGCTGGTACTGGGTTGGACCCCCTTTTGTCACCCATCTGCTTCAAGGTTCGACGTGTCGTGCGTTCAGAGATGGTCTTCTGCATACCTTGGTTGTAACAAGTGGTTAATTGAGTTACTGTTGCCTTTCTATCATCTCAAACCAGTCTGGCCATTCTCCTCTGACCTCTGGCATCAACAAGGCATTTTCGCCCAGAGAACTGCCGCTCACTGGATATTTTCTCTTTTTCTAACCATTCTCTGTAAACCCTACAGATGGTTGTGCGTGAATCCCAGAATCCCAGTAGATCAGCAGTTTCTGAAATACTCAGACCAGCCCATCTGGCACCAACAACCAGGCCACGTTCAAAGTCGCTTAAATCACCTTTCTTCCCCATTCTGATGCTCGGTTTGAACTTCAGCAGGTCGTCTTGACCATGTCCACATGCCTAAATGCATTGAGTTGCTGCCATGTGATTGGCTGATTAGATATTTGCGTTACCGAGCAGTTGAACAGGTGTACCTAATAAAGTGGCCAGTGAGTGTATAATCACATTTATATTTAAAAAGAGAGAGAAAGACCCTCTAACATTTCGTGACACAGCCTTGTAATGTACATGCAAACTACAGCATATACAAACCGGAGAACTCTAATGACTCTAGAATAAGCAACAAGATAACACACACGGTAGACAGCCATGCATGCATTATCAAAACACGCCTCAGTCACAATCACCATCCATGCACACTGTTTGCGTGAGGTTCGTTCGCATGTGTCTTATCCTCATTACTCTTTAACTGAAGGACTGACTGACTCTGGGGTAATGGAATAGAGCTGCAGGATTTCTAGCACGCCTCCACTTCAGACCCATAGCAGCTCTCACACTCACACACACACACACACACACACACACACACACACTGTTCTCTCTTCACAATGCCATGTCATTGTTCAATCATCACCAAGGAAAGAAAGGTCCATCAGGTCTTTCATACACAAGCTGAAATACTGTACGTGTGAGAAAGTCTACAAATGTCAAGAACAATTTCCTCTATTGTAAGGACAATCGCATTGTCCCCCCTCGCCTCCTGACCATATAATGTCATTGTAGACTGATGTCCAGTCTGATACTGTATTAACCCCTAACTAAAACAGTTGGATGGGTTTAACAGTAGCTCCACCACATCGCTCAGGGAGGATCTAAGAACAGGGGGGAATAGCTTGATTTTGGACGGGGGATATGTACACACCGTACCACGCATCCTGGATGCTCTTGGTGGTGGCATGGCTTGTCAATCAGGCAAACCCACGTCTCTTCTGCTCATCTGTAGTACAACCAAGGAATGTCATTCACTCCAACAACAAGCAAGCAACTTTCATCTGCCTGGAGTTTTACAGCCCACGGGGACAACTCTCACTCCTTGCTGCAGAGAGTCAAAAACATTCCACACTGCCGGCCTCCTCCTCCTCTGCTTATCCATGCAAATGAACAGGGGGAGAAGTCTCTGGCGCTTGGCGTTGGCCTACATAGGATTCCAATCAAAGGCAGCTTGAGAAGGGAGCCCGTCCTCTTTGCTGCAAACAGAATCAGTAAATGTTTCTCCTCATGTTTTCCTTACTGAGTTGTTCCGTGGCACCAGAGTGCCTCTGCCTCGGAAACGGCAACTCTGGAGATCTTGTGCCAGCTTTCGTAGCATGAAAGCCGACACTAATGAGAAGTGAAAGTAAGAGCAAGACAAAGTAGGAGCCACGAGGAGGGGAAAGGAGAGGAAATGTACAATTCGCATGTGCTGATGCGCTGGTCTACTTAACCAGAAGAGTACTTTTCCAACCACTCGACAGCCCAGCCCAGCGAGAGCCATAGGTTTAATAATATCCCTCCACATTCGTTGTGTGAGGAGCGAAGCTAAAGCGTGTGCAGACCTATTCATCATGGGCATCAGGCACAGGAAGCATGGTCATCTGTAACTGTCTTGGAGATAACAGCCTGAGAGGTTTTGTCGCAGATGTGCGAGGCAGAAACAGGTGCTTGATCTATTGCCACATATGTTGAACAGTGTGAAGATGTGGGAGATGGATGTGTTCCAGAGTGCTCTCACTCCAGTGACAGCCAGTAGCAATCTGTCCGGTATGGTACAATATATATTATATATTATATATATATATATATATATATATATATATATATATATATATATATATATATATATATACACAACAATCAGCAGATCACCTGATTCATTGACTGACAAGGAGCGACTCAACTCATGGAGAAAGTTTATTGTAATGAGAGGTCGATTCTTGACAAAAGTTTTAAGTCCTTCAATCTGATACTATGATGCTGTGTTGACAAATTAACCTCAGAATGCAAAACGCTGCACGCTATCAGTCCACAATCCTGAATTAAAAGGTAATAATGAACACTAGCGAAGGGCAAAACTATTCAAGGCTATTGGCGAGCGGGCTGATCGGTTTTGGGGTTTTTTCCCGGCCAGAAAGGCTATTCAGTTGGCCCTGAATATAATACTAATTTTACATGCATGTAGGGCAACGGGCGTTTACTCTGAGCAGGAACAAAACAATAATTGCACAGAGCATGAAAGCAGCAGATGTTTTGACACACTTCTACCCGTTCCCCCCTTGAGGGCTCAATTGTATTTGTTCTGGTTCTGGAAGCCTTAAAATAGCATGATGTATGGAGCCTGTGGTGTAATTCCTGGTAGGTTTGATTGTACTTCTGTGATAGTTTGTTTTTTCTGCCACATACATTCATATTATAGAAAAGAGCATTCATCATCACAGGGAGATACATTCCACAAACAAATACAAACACCAGCATATGTAAATAAGCAAAGGAATATGTCGTCTATTATTTCTGACAGTAATAAAAAGATATGACAGCTAACATAGAGAAATACAAAGAAAAATGAAGATTGTCAGAGCACGGTTGCCACTGCAATGGAGGCTTTGATTATGT
This sequence comes from Argentina silus, assembly GCF_951799395.1. Taxonomy (NCBI): domain Eukaryota; kingdom Metazoa; phylum Chordata; class Actinopteri; order Argentiniformes; family Argentinidae; genus Argentina; species Argentina silus. The sequence goes on along the minus strand of NC_139660.1, from coordinate 2,812,279 downwards.
TTCGTTTCCTCCCGAAGGAAAGGAGGGGAAAAATACTGACTGAAATTGCAGCGATCTGTCACCATTTAAACATTAGTCTGTCACAGAAAGGCGGCTTTCTCACTTTTCACAGAATCCCCACATGCGTTTGTCATAAGGAATCTTTTCAATATGAAGAAACTAATTTGCTGTACTGAACCTGAGCACACGTATGGAAGTACAGAGCCAGCTTTACTTAAACATTTCTTGTGGGCAAAGCTTAGACAGTAACTGCTGTGGATTTATTATTTTCCCCCAGTTTGAAGTGTGGCAGGTATAGATACACCGGCCACCTCATTATAATTGTGATGAAGCAGCTGTCCTCGGTAGAGTTGATTTGGGTTACCGTTCCTCTTTGTAACCCTGACAGGCCAAATGAAGAAGCATTCACTGTCTTTCCTTGGGCAGTGCTTGGACTGGGATTGAAGAGGCAAACATTAATTAATCATACTACAGTAGATGTCTGACGACAACTACGTCTCCCTGCAACCATTAAAGAAGGGACAGCATCTTATTTAACTGATAACACCAAATCCGACAATCTCTTTCTCTCTCTCTCGCTAACTCGCTCGCTCGCACACATACGCACACACACACACGCACACACGCACACACACACACACTCTCTTTCCTTAATACCTCACTTTATCTTTCAAAGACGCATACCTCTCTCTCTCTCTCTGTCTGTCCCTCACACTTCTTTTTACGCCATCAAACCTCTCCCTGTCTCTGAAACATCCATCTCTCTCTCTCTCTCTCTCCCTCTCTCTCTCTCCCCCATCTCCCACACCCGCCCTCCCTATTCCTCAGAAGACAGAGCACTGTGGAGAAACCGGAGGACGAATTAATGGATTTGTCTCAGCCTTCAGTAAAAGTTGTATAGAAAACTATGCTCATTACTCTACCTCTCCTCCCAGAGAGCTGTGTGGAGGGTGAGGGGAGCTAGTTGGGGAGGCTGGTTGGTGTGGGTAGACAGACATGGGGGGTTGTTGCCAAACCTCTCCCCACACTGTGAGCTTCAAAGTCAGGGCTGCTGCTTCTAGCTCCTGCAGCTGGTCTGTGGGTTCTCTGAGGTGGGCTTGACAGAGGCCAGTGGTGATGTGATGAGCGTATAGACAGTTTTTGTTGTTTTGATTTCTCCTTTTGGAGGCATTGGTGCTGTGAGTCCAATGTTTTAGAGATCTGTGTACAACCATCACTGCTTGTACACCCAACCATGTTTGTACAACCGTCACTCCAAAACTCTCTGTCTCTCATCATAGCTATCCGTCTCTCTCTGACCTTTCTCTCTGTCCTTCTGTTTCTTTCTCTGTCTCTGCTTCATCCATCTGTGTGTGTGTGTGTGTGTGTGTGTGTGTGTGTGTGTGTGTGTCCTCTTTCTCTCCTCTCTCCACTGTTTTTTTTTTTTTTTTTACAAATATCTTTTATCCAAATATCCAAATGTTGTTTTCAATGCTAGAAAAAGGAAGGATCTTTTTTTTTTTTTTTGTATACGTTTCTTTCCTGTCTTTCTCGCTCTCACTTTGCTCCCTTCTCTTTAATGACAGCAAAGCGAAGTGCAGGGCCTGCCACTGCAAGGTACAGAGATAAATCCACAAGAAATGATGGGCCACATAGTTAATTGTATGCGACGGTGCCCAGAAATGCTCGATTGAGCACACAATGCATGGATTCCTATGTGTTTGTGTGTGTGTGTGTGTGTGTGTGTGTGTGTGTGTGTGTGTGTGTGTGTGTGTGTGTGTGTGTGTGTGTGTGTGTGTGTGTGTGTGTGTGTGGAGAAAGGATAATTAGTATCCCTGCAGGTTTGCAGAGGTATCCCAGGGCACAACAAGCCTGTGTTTGTAAGGTTATCTATCATGGTCCCGGAGAGGCCTGGGGCCGGACAGGCATTCCATCCGTCACACTGTGCTGTGTACTGGGACACAGGTGGCAGACGTAGGCCGGTTTTCACACCCCTGGAGCTCAAAGACAGCCAGGCCACTCTGTACATAGTCACTCGCAACAAACACTCTGGGAAGACTGTTAACGGACAGTTACATAAGGGCCAGACCCTTATCCAACTGATACAAGCAAGTGTTTTCTAGGAAGAAACACACTCAACGGTTTGCGTTTGTACACTTACATTTTAGACATTTAGCAGACGCCTTTATCCAAAGACTTACAACAAGTACATTCGTCTAAGTAAGCGAATCATCTATACATCAGTTATCATAAGAAAAACAAATCTATGGTAGGAGGAGCTCGGGGAGATTGAACACCAGACAGGCAGCAGCATTCTGGATTGTTTCTTGTTATGTATAAACTGTTACATGGAACTTGGAACTCAGAACTCAGATACGCTCCTGAGAGAGAGAGGGCTGTCGTCTGGAGGAAACGTCATGGGCCATTAGCTCCCCCAGACTGGCGTCAATACCGTGGGCAGATAGACTCTCACACCAAAGATGTCATCATTATAATTCATCACAATCTGTATTCTGGTTAGTGCATTCTTGGCCAAGGTAAAGTCATCCTATGCAGATTCAACATCTCCCTGTTCAAATTTAAAAATGCAATGGATTCCGTCTGTGAGAGTCCACAGTATGTACCAAGGGTAGAAAAGGCGAGCATGCACTGTTTTCATAATGAGCTTTTATAAATGTAATAAAACACCATTGTTATTGCCTGAATCAAGTGATATGAGTAAAAAAAACAAATCACCCACTTGGGCATAATGAAATGATATCTAAATGACTAACATAAACACGTTTGCTACGTAATGGCTATGATAAATTGAAAGAGAGCCATTGTTCCTCAGCTGGAGCTCTGACCAAGGAAACAAAGTCCACCTCGGTCCACCTGGCTCTCTCCATCCGGCAGTGCTTACAGTCCGGATGAATTCTCCACGCGACCTCTCCCCCGAAAGGTGATACTCAGCAACTAGTGAGAGACTCATTACTTCAACCTGTGAGTGTTTCGGGGCTCGGCATTGAATAATGAGGCTATTATGGAGATGTAACCCCCAGGATAGGTGGAAAGACTTCAAATCCCACAGCTGAAGATAGAGTGCTGAGCCGTTATCACTCACCTCCGAGCAAAGTACACACATTACAGCACATGCTTTCAGAAATCTGTTTAGTGACATTTTAGTGACATTTGCAGAGTAATGAATATGGGTCATCATTTGCTAGTGTTCTGTTGCAATATCAAATCAAACCGTCTGGGTGATCTGGGGACTGGGATTTGGGACGGCATTGTAGCCGGGTGTGATGCTGATCCTGCGCGCGTCGTAATAGGTTGAGTCAGCTCTCTACACCTCCTCTATCTAACTCCCATATGAAGTTGACTCAGACTTTAATGTGTGAGGAAATGGCGTTTTAAAGGCATTTTTGGGCATTCCCTAAGGTAGCGTCCCTCATTATATCATCCACCGCTTAGCTCATTTTAGATGGAGGAAGGAGAGAGAGAGAGAGAAGCCATTTTGATTTTATGCACTGTCGAAATGCTGCTTGAGTTTTACAGTTTCCAATAGAGGTGCAACATTGTGGTAATATAATCAGCCACCTGTTTTTTTTTATTTATTTTTTTAGAACCATCTGGTTCTTGTCAAAAGTTTTTCATCATAGAAGGGAGACACTTTTTCATACCGACCGTTGTAGCCAGGGTTCTAAATGTGCATAAAAGGAACTTCATACATAATTCATAATGAAAAAAGAGAGTGAGACAACTTTTGAATATCAAAAAGTGAATTATAATGTTCATTTCAGGGTCGTTCTGTTTGTTGTGTTAACCCAGGGGTTGTGCAAGAGATAAACCAGACAGATCATAGGATGTCGCTCCCTCTACGTGGCAGATGATGAGTTAGGGTTAGGGTTAGGGTTAGGGTTAGGGTTAGGGCTACCCTAACCCTAACTCCATTGTCTGAAGTGAAATACACAAAGCACGTAGAATAGAGCACATCTGGAGATGCCTAACAACTACTGGAAGTAATAAGTAGGCCACTATCCCCCAAAACATCAGGACACCAGCTTTTCAAGTATTCCTCAGAGAGGATCCCCTAAGATACCAGAACACCTCTAGAAAAGAAGGTTTCATTTGTCAGCTAAACTGTGGGGCAGGCATCAAACACATCAATACAAAAACTTGTTACAAAAAAAAATAAAATAATAATAATAATAATAATAATAATAATAATAATAATAATAATAATAATAATATATATATTTTTTTCTTTTTTAAATAATGAAATAAAAATTTAAAAAAAAAAAAAAGCTGAAAAAGACCTCAAACCATACCTCAAAATCTGACCTATGCACTGGCATGTTTTTCAGCATACTCAGTTTTGACTGCTGCTACGGTAGCCTTGTTGGGCTACTGTACTTCAAACAACTTTCATAACTTTCATAACAACAAAACAAAACTGAAACAGCCTAATACTTCCTCTTCAGGGAGGTAATAGACCTTACAGTGGACTACATGCAGGAGAACAGCCTATCTAGGACTGCATTTGGTTGATATTACAGTACTAATGATAACATAACCAACTTTATTGCAAAGTAAACATGATCATAGCTCCCCTCCACATCATAGTTCCCTTCCACATCATAGTTCCCCTCCACATCATAGCTGCCCTCCACATCATAGTTCCCCTCCACATCATAGCTGCCCTCCACATCATAGCTCCCCTCCACATCATAGCTGCCCTCCACATCATAGCTCCCCTCCACATCATAGCTCCCCTCCACATCATAGCTGCCCTCCACATCATAGCTGCCCTCCACATCATAGTTCCCCTCCACATCATAGCTCCCCTCCACATCATAGCTGCCCTCCACATCATAGCTCCCCTCCACACTTGTGTGCTTCACACAAAAGCAATATTTATCAATAATTAGTGATCACTATTTACGCTTGTTAATCTTTTAAATGTACATTTATCATTTGCGTTACTGTCTCTTTTAACTCATAGAACAGGAACATTTTTGCGAGACAGATGCTACACGAACAAACTCAAACACACACTGAGACCTCCTCTCAGTAGCAAATGAATCACATCATAAAATGATTTGCAATGATATCGCAAACAAACGGCAGTACAGATTTTCACACAATCTGTTTCAATGAAAACAGCCGAACGGATCTTTATGAAATTGGGCCTATATATAGTCTGTCACCAGTGGAGTAGATGTTCCAAACTGCTTTGAAAAAACACTCAGTAACGGCTGAGAAATGATAATAGGCAAAACAGCCTTTTTCAATACAATGACATTGTGTGTCTCTATAATAAAACAAAGATGTAATTGTGACATACCCTCACCGTGTCATAATTCTGCTTCGGATCTGTTACATTTGGCAATTTTCAGCCTTTTTTCAAGGCTGCTCAGCTTAGCCTGCTTCGTCTCTTAAATGTGACAAACATAACAATAACAGTGCGAAGATTAATATCTATAGCTGAAGATGCATTGACTGGAGCCCACTCAGGAGGGGGTTATCACCACCTGGGATTATTGGGAGAGAAAGACGTAAAGCCTCAAATTTAAGACAACGTCACGCCATAATCTCCTTTGTATTCAGCCGCCACCCTTGGTCCTCAGGATCACATTCCTAATCTCCTGCTACAAGCACTTTACCTTCAATTCGGTGGCAATTTCCTCAAATATAACAAAGAGGAAATAGTTTGACCCACGGCGAATCGGAGAGAGCCCACACAGTGTACACAGAGGTGTCTGCGGAAAGCGGGGAAGGGATCAAGCCTTGAAATGTTTTGTCGTGATGCCAATCAA